>NC_092686.1:37119811-37419811 GCF_964275005.1 Diadema setosum
ATAAGAAATTCTAGTTTTAGTATATATGCTTGTAGTAATAGGTGATTTTGATTTTTCTTGGTACTATTTTATCCCTTATCTATAGTATACTCTCCGTGGTTAGAAAAAGAAAAGAAAAAGAAGAACACCACCATTTAGACAGCATTCATCCACAAGAAAAAACCCATATCTAGTCCTGTCCTACTGTCTGCATTGCATATAGCATTAGCAAGCCCAACAGATAATGCAGGGTGCACCTGTGAATGTTTTTGCAGGCATTCATCTTTATTGATAAAACAGAAACAATCACTGAGCGCATGCATTAAAATGGAGCCAATTTTACGACGCAGTATTACAACATGCCCAACGGGCCCGATTAAGACATGTCTATAAGTCGAGCAGTTTTGTTGTCATAGTAATTCCTACCCATCAAAGAAATGTCAAGTGGATAGTTCTTTCAAAAAGGATTGCATTTTGATAGGGCAAAATGTCTGTTGTATGTACCACTAGAGCTGTGAGTTGTTCTGCCATACGTGTAGCACTGTCATTATTGGGGGTCATGAATCTCATTGCGGTATGAATAGATTTCTCATCAAAGCAACAGTTACCTCAATTAGCATCTCGATCCTCTGCCAGTATATCTAAGGCGGGATATCAGAAAGGAAAGCGGGTTTAGAGGACAAGTTCATATTCATGCATAAGGAGTGAGAGAATGCAGCAATATCAGTAGCACACGTCAGTGGAAGTTGAAAACGGGACAATATGTTCAAAAGTTATGCATTTTTAAAGTTTCAATGCAGCCATCGTTTGATGAGAAGACTACTACAGCTTGTGATGCCATGCGTGTAGAACCATTGTAAAGAAAATAATAAAGAAAATTCAACATACTTAAACTTTTCTTGCATAATAATAAAGCATTTGACTTGCCTCATTCAAAAGCCAGTTGGAATGATATTACTCTGAACATACATTCTACTTTGTAGAATTCTCTTTGATTGTTCTACTCATGTGACATCATACACTGTTTAGTAGTAGTCTTCTCATCCAGCAGTGACTGCAGAAACTTTAAAAATTCATAACATACGAACAGATTGTCCAACTTTCCTTATACTCTCTGTGATGTGTTCTACTGATATTGCTGCATTCACTCGGTCCACATGTGAACTTGTCTTTTAATTAGCATCTCAATACATATGCCAGTATGTGTAAGGTGGTGTATCAGAAAGGAAAGAGGGTTTAAAAAATGCATTCCCTGTTGATAAATAGATGGAAAATAATCCCCGTAAGTAGGTGAGAGTTGAGCGTGGTGAAGTATTGTTTGTCTGCTCCAGGGAAGATCACCTCGTGTGCATATTTTCTTTGTCTGTGTTTGTTTTTAATGTGTGTGTATTTAACACGCTCTTAACTAATAACATCATCTCCACGTGTTCCCTGGCTTTGAGCTCACTTGGCTGCGTAACGCGTGCTCAGCCCCGAAATGAAGCCTTCGTTATTGATTTACGATGGGGAACCCTCGAGCTGCGTTTTAATTGCGCGTTGTGATGTTGTCGCACATGCTGGGCACATTGTAAGACTCGGGGGAACCGTGTGTATTCCTGCAGTAGAGAAACAACTACAGCTTAGCAAACATCAATGGCAAAAAAGGGAATGTTTCTCCATCACATTTTAGATCAGGCTATTCTTGTAAATGCCACGCTGACTTTCTCAACTCATCTTTGCTTGTTAATGATAGCTGCCGTGTTGACGTTGCACACGTTATAAATGCATTATAATGTGTTAACCAAGTGGTGAATGCCCTGAGATGGCTTTTGTCCAAGTGCAATGTGTGGTGCATAATATACAGCAAGCAGTGCTTAAATTCTAGAGCCATTTATCATCCTTGGATTACATTCCTGAGTTGAACATACATGAAAACTATAGAAAAAGGGTAGCATATTCGGCGGTGCCTCTGCAACAGACGGAGTTTGGAAGAGAAATCTTATTCCATATTCAAGATCACTGTAAAAAAGAGTCAGAGCAGTGAAAGTTTCATTTGAATGAAAATATGTTCAGAAAGGGAACCATTAAAGGTTTCCTGTGTTTATGTCCTATTGTTGATTTATCAAGATATATGTGAACTGGAACATTAAAGGGTGTGTACAGTTCTGGATGAGGTGAGGATTTAGCTTATAATGTTTTGCGAGATATGCAGAAACCACTCTATGAGATGTCAATGAACATGGAATTCTAAGGGGTATCAAAAGTTTATTTGATGAAAATTGGTTTTGAAATGGCTGAGATATCCAAAAACAATGTGAAACAAAGAGATCCTAATGAAAGGCGTGGCCTGTCGCCTTTTATTATAATCACTCTTTTTTTGATATCTCAGCCATTTGAAAACCAATTTTCATGAAATAAACGTTGAATCCTTCTTGAAATTACATGCTCTTCCATGTTTTATAAGAGGTTTCTCATTATCTCACTAAGGAATGTTCAAAACATGAATCTCCACCCAAACCAGTACTGTACAGTCCCTTTAAAGTAGAAATTTGCTTTAGAATTTCAATCTACATGTATTTCAAGAGCTAGAGGCAGAAGAGGCATTAATTCTTCATCAAACGTCGTCAAGCTGTAAAGCACATGGACAATTAAACTCCTTTGCCTTTTTGTCATTTTTTTTAATGCCCATCAACTCGTTAGTGACAATTCCCCAAATTACCTCTTTTTTTTTTCTTTTTGCAGAGCTTGATCAAGTGTTGGGTGAGTGCTGTAATCAGAGATATAGTGCTGCTTTGCAAAAGAAAAGATTGAAATGAAAATGGGGGTCATGAAATAATACCAGTGTCTTGTGTGTTATTCAGTAGAAGCCATTTTGAGGCTGAAACAAATCATACTTGATAGTGGCTGTCATCATTGTAGTTTCGAATAAGAAAAGAATGAGGAAAGGAAGGCCAATTATGGCAAGTTATTTGAGCAACTTCACAAAGGAGGCAAGTTCCCTCCAGTGCTGTACTTACTCCTCTGCTCTGCTTATCTTGTTTCAATTTCAATGCACTGGATTTCACTATGTTCCAAGCAAGAATTCGTACATTCTCCCAAAGTAGTCAAATGATTAAGGGCAGCCAAAAAGATGGAAATCTCAATATTTCTACTGGTGTGGAAATGAAGTTCAACCCAAATTTTCTGTAATTGGCAGATGACAACTGAAGACATCAAAGCCATACGGAAATACGATCATTCCATCACTCACATACATGAAAAAAAAACCACACACACACACAAAAAAAAAATGTTCAAGGGTATGAATAATTATGCTGTCAACTGTATATCAAAAGCTTCCCAGCTTTTGGAATAATTGTTGCCCACTGAGATGTATGTAACACATGAGTTTCTCCTTGAACGCTCTTTAGAATCTCTTGATATTCACAGTGCAATGCTTAGTGGTGTGATGTGGGAGTTTCCTTTGTTTATTCCTGAGTGGATAGTTTTGTTTTATTTTGTCTTTCCCCAGCATTGTAAAGAAAGGTGCTGTGCTCAAAAGGGCTTTGCAAGACGCACCATTACAATGAACACGTTCTCCGTAATAGTGCTGCTTTCTGCGTCTAGGCTTTATTTCATTTAATACGTGTGTTATTGTGTGGGAATGAATGCACGTGGGTGGTAATGATTTGAATCTAATTTGATTGCTCCCCCACTTAATTTGGCTCCTTTTTTAACCGCTAATTGATTTACAGCTCATTAATTGTGCAGCGGTACACAGCGAGGCTCTCGTCAGGTATTAAAAGTAATGTCTGCGCCTGCCTATCAATGAAGCAGAAAGCTGAAGTTACCCAATAATTGCATCAGCTTTTAATAGCATCAGACGATTTTCTCACACTGTCGAATCCATGCAAGCAGCCTACGATGTAGCTCATGGCCATATCTTGTGAGATGGCACATTATGGGATGTATACAAACTTTTTTTCCTTCTTTTTCAGACTTTTTATATTTGAGAGCCAATTTCTGTGACGGGCGATGGGTGCAGCATTTTGTTCCCCGGGAGCGAGGATTTATTAGGCTTCATGATCCCTTTTCCAGAGGGGATTAAATAATTAGGAGGGGAAACGGGGCAAAGTGAGATGAATGTCCCGACAGGCAAGTGATGGACAACCTTGTCGGAATTCTCAGGTCGGGAATGACAGCGACAGGAATTCATTACCACTTTAGGCAGGAAGACTTCAGACAGCCTCTCGAGTGGAAGATGGAACAGAAAAAAAAAATGTACAAATTTAAAGGGTGTGTACAGTTCTGGTCGAGGCGAGGATTTAGCTTTTAACGTTTTGTGAGATATTCAGAAACCACTCTATGAGATGTCAAAGAGCATGCAGTTCTAAGGGGTATCAAAAGTTTATTCGATGAAAATCGGTTTTGAAATGGCTGAGATATCCAAAAACAAGGTGAAACAAAGAGATCCTAATAAAGTTGTGGCATGTTGCCTTTTATTATTAGCACTTTTTGGGATATCTCAGCCATTTGAAAACCAATTGTCATCAAATAAACGTTGAATCCTTCTTAGAATTACATGCTCTTTCATATTTCATAAGAGGCTTTTCATTATCTCACTTAGGAATGTTGAAAACATGAATCCCCACCTCAACCAGTACTGTACAGTCCCTTTTAAAGGAGAAAATTACTGGAACAAAACTACAGCTGATGCCAGGGATGTGGAGACTGCAGTTTGCGATTTTTTTTCTGCTTTTTTTTTTCTTTTTTTTTTGCTTTTATTAGGTGATCCGAGTATCCTCTCGGATCACCTTCTGTATCTGTACTGATTCTTTGTTCTTCTTCTTTTTCTTCTTTCTCCGCAAAAATTGTGTATCGCTAATCTCGGAAAGTCCTCTTCCTATCAATGTCAAAATTATACCATACATGTATCATGTCCCAAAGACGATCCTTCTAATAAAATCATAGTGATTAGTCGACCGTGACGTCACTATGACGTCATTATATGAAAACACATTCTCAATCATATCTCTTTAATGGAATGAAAATTTTCAATGAAATTTACGTCACATATATTTCAAATTATGCGCATTCTAATCATGTTCTCAAAATTCATATTTTCTCTCAAAACGTGCGCGTACGCGCGCGTTGAAATATTTGTATCCTCAAATCGCGCTCAAATTTTTTTTACACACGTTTCAGACCATTTGGAGCATTTTTTGAAAAATTGAAAAAATCGGACGGACGCGTACGTGCGCGCATATATACGCACGCACAGCTTATATGCAATAGAAATTTCCCGTTTTTTCACACTTATCGGATGCCTGAAATGTCAAGGAATATTTCTACCAAGTTTCAAGTCAATCCGACTCAATATGACGTCATACGGGCCCGTCAAAGTTGAAATTCCGCGCGCGCGTCAATGGCGATATACAGTGCAACTATGCCAAAAAAACCGCCGATTTTAAATCCGATTTTACTCGTCAGGATGGACGGTGACTTCCCATTTTCTTAACGTATTCTGAAAGCTGATGAGTTGTACATGTCATTTCATGAGTTGGCGATGCTGGAAAAATGATTAAAAGATATCAAATTTCTTAATAAAATAAAAAGAGTAAATTTTCAAAATGACGTCATCAATTTTCAAGGTCACTCGAGCGTATCTCACTTATCCTTTGCCAATTTTTACCCAGATTTCAGTATGTTGTAGCTTATTTAATGTTCTTTCAGTCACGAAATAACAACATTTTGATTAGATGACGGCATCACCTCGTAAAAATGGATTCAAAGTAAGTTTGTCAAATTTGAACAGTTTACGTGTTATCTCTATGGGCGCGCAGTTTTTCTGGAAATGAAAATTGACATGACTATCTTTATCGAGCACTAGCTCACTTATGCTTCGGTGAATTTCTCCCAGATTTTAATATGTTGTAGCTGAGACTTTGGGCTATCGTAAATCTGCCCGTCGTTTTTTCATTTGATGTCGTGATCACATCAAAAAACTTGGTTAAAATTAAACTTTATCTTCGATGTATTGAAATATTTCTTTCTTTCTGCATCTTTCTTTGCAATAACTCAAGAAAAACATACCCTATCACCACCATATTCTGCACATGTTTAGTTCATGTCACGTACATTATTTCATAACATAACAACTACTTAATCAGACGCCATCTTGGGTATGTAAATTAGGGTCAAAGGTCATAAATGTATCATCCTGTATCTTGGTGAATACATGTCCTTTCTTTCCCATATTTTGTACACGTAAAGACTATTTTACAAGGATCATTTCACAAAATAACCACTTTTTGCTCAGAAGCCATCTTGTCTGTGGAAAGTGGGGTCAAAGGTCAAATATATACATTCTGTATCTTCGTTAGTGTATACGGAATTGTGTACCATATAGATGCCAGGTCTGACTCCCTTTTCCAAATGAGAATTCAAACATTACACGGCCAATGTCCACTAAACACAGATGAAACCGGTATACATGTCATGCCTATTGGGATCAGGAGACTCAAACAATTGATTTCCGAACAGATCGGATCACCTAATTTGTCAGTGTTGACAAATTCCGAGTCTAGTTTATTTATTCATTTATTTATTTTTTTTACTTGGTGTTTGACAGGCATTTATAGTCTTCAAAATATACTGGAGAGAAATGTTAAGTTGTGAACAAGATTCAGATATTAACAGCAATAGCTACCCACTCTGCCTCTTTCTGTGGAAGGCTGCCTGAAAAGTTAAATACATGTAGCTCTTGATATTCTACTGACAGGAGAGTGTAAATGCCCCCTTCATTTGGGAATCATTTTTAGCCTTTTTATATCTCGAGTCCCTATTTGGTCAGTGAAACCTCCCTGATTATGATGTATATAATACACTGCCAGCCCAGTAACAAAAGTGTTTGTGAGAGAGTGAATTTTCTTCGTTGATTGATGTTCGTTTTTGTTTCTGTTTCTCAGGCAATCACATGGTAGGCATTATTCATGTACCCTACACCTACACCTATTCGCTGTGCTGCGTGCCTCTTCCCGTACTTCTGCAGCCGTCGTAAAATGTCATTATGTGCGCTGCACTCGTGAAACGATAATGGTCTCAGGCGATCATGTGATCAGCTGATAATCACTCCATTCGCCATACCGGGGACATTTTACCCCACGGCTTAATCGCCCCACGATGTTTGTGTCCATTGATGAATCCTGGGTTAGATTTCATGCCACTCTGGCCAGGCAGTGTCTCTGCTGATAAAATAATAACATTCATTATAATTCAAAGGTGCTGATATCATCAGGGACTGAAATGTATTTCATCATCAATTTTACTCCGCTTTGTAGGGTTTTTTTTTTTTGTTGTTGTTGTCAGAGAAAAGGGAAAAGAAATTTTACTGCCCGATGAAGATCTGTTTATGTTGGGGAAACATGGGGTTCCACTTTACGGTTCAGTGAACCCAAACTTGCTTGCAGAAGAAATGTAGTTTGCATCTAAATCACTGACGTAAGAGTTTATTGGGAGCATTTTCTTCTCCAGAAGTACACTGTATGTATATTGCCTTTTTGGATCTAAGATGCAATTACTGTATGTCATTGTCCATTTTTGGCCGGCATATCCTGTCGTCCAAGATCCAGCATCTTAGGTGTGCATTATATGGCAGCAAATGTGTTTAGGAGTCACAAATCAGCCATGCTGCCTGGAAAATTCTGACTTGGAGTAATATTGTACAATGTGCAATGTTTTTCACAATACTTCCTGTGTAACTGTGTTGAAATCATATGTGACTTTTACGACAAGTCTTGTTTCTCTTACCTTCAGTGATTGTGAGGGTGGCTATATGCGGGATAACATGTACTGTGCAAGCTTCATATGTTGTAATCTAGCTTTCCAGATGTTACATGACTCCAGGCAGTATAAAAGTGGAGCTCATGTTCATACGTCAACACGCATTTGCGAAGAGATCTGAATGAAGGGATTACGCGTGTGATGTGCACAGAGACCTTTAAAAGGGCCTATTTGTCAACATGTTGACATGAATCTCTCACTATCGAAAGCATGCCCCATGTCTTACAAGACACTGTATCAGCTATCACAGACAGGGAGATTGAGCTCTCTATATCCTCTGCCCACTAGCAGCCTGGTTACCGTGTATATATAGATAATGTCAGTGACATTTTGAAGAGGAATCCTCAGAGGATGACACCCCCAAGCAGTAGGTCCAGTGTACAAGTGTACATGCTGGTGTATGGTCAGTGTGAAATAAAACAAATTGCCAAGACACGATGACTTCAATATCAACTCGTGGTGTACCACGTTCACGCACCTGACTCGATTAACGGCCCATGCGCCGATCAATATATTGCAATATATCACAGTACATTGAAAGTGTCATGGCTGTAGATTTGTTCTGATATTAACAGAACGGCAAAGCTTGCAGTTGTCTCTGCAATTTTTACTGTACTGCCTTCCTAGCATAAACGCTTCATAAAAAGTTACTTGGCTTTGAAATACAAAATGTTTTCCTGAAGCTCTTATGTATTGTGGATTCAGAATGATATGGCGCGCAGGAGGCTTACGCCTTGCCACACTAAGAGTTAACGAATTAAAGGATTTGTAGAAAGGAGAGAGTAATATAGGAGATGGATTAATGTGATAAGTTGTCAGAGAGTCCTTTATCATTTCTGCTGTTTACGTCTTGTCTTATCCAATATCCACAGTAACACTGTATAACTGTGCTTTTGAGAGGGATAGCTGCAGTCGCTGTTTGTCACCGACCGTCACCCCTTCCGTCCTGCAGTGCGGATGGTGCCGCAGTACGTGCATCGTCGAGAATTCCCCCCAGTGCGGCGGCGCCGACTGGATTCCGCAGAGATCGAACCAGAGCTGCCCGGGACCTGTGGTGTATTCGGTAAGTCAGCAAGCGTTCTCTCCTTACAGACCCAGGACAGCCGAGGGTGGGTACGGCCCACTCCCAGTGGGGGCCAGATCGTATGCTGGCTGTCAAGATCGCTCTTAAAAGCAGTGTTATGACTGCCTTATTGGTTTGCAAGAAAAATTGGGGCTGTTGCTAATGAAATTCAAAAGCACGGAGCTAGTCTCCACAGAATAGCCATATCGGTTTTTGTTTACAGCGTATGCTGGTAATGTAATAGTGCACTGTTAAAAAACCATAAGGTGTTGTGATCTTCAGTAGATTGCGACTCCTTAATGGTTCTTTCGGCATTTTTACTGAATGTGACGACTTAAAGGGGACCTCCGGATGATTTTCAAACTTTTACATTTTAACAATTATAAATTAGTGAAACTGAGTACAGAGTTTCAGAATTTACAGTGATTGGGATGAGAAATGGGAGTGTTTTCAAAATTCATAACAAATTGCAATGAACAAGGATGATGACATGGCAGCCTCACCATAAGAATGCACAAGTTGGGGCTCAAGGAAGCAGAACAAAAGAAGAAGGCATGCATAGAGTCTTCACAGGTGAACTTGTCAAGCAAGCAGCATTGTAATGGAATTATACTGCTACATTTCTGAAATGTGTGAGGCTCTGATGTCATCAACACTGTTCAGTGTAATTTGTTTAAGATTTTCAGTTTATTGGTTTCTCTGCTCAAGGACCACAATAGATTCCACGAATCTATACATGTAGCTGTCGATTTATGTACTACATGATGTGAAATTATGAAAATCGTCTGGAATGCCCCTTTAAAGTTACTAAGATGGCACTGCATGTTTCTGGTAGGACAAGTTGAGATAATTTTTATCATATGTCTTTTATTCATTATTGTTGTGTTCTTGGAAATGTGCCAAAACTCATATGCCAGTGTTATCAATGAGAGTGTTCATCTTTTTTTTTTTTTTTATATTTAGGAACACACTTTTGTTTTTTACATAAGGCCACAATTTTACTGGACACATATCTTTCTTTTAGAAACACCTTTTTCTTGCATAAGGCCACGGTTATACTTGACACATATCCTATTTTTAGAAACACATTTTTCTTGCATAAGGACACAGTTTTGCTGCCCACATATCTTTTTCCCTCAGTAGTACCTAATTGTAAGAAGGAAAGTTCCCCAGGATAAATTTGAGCTGTGTTTACGTTGTACAGATAATGCCATCTTCCGGCCCCATTGAAGGCAACACCCTGGTAGAGATTATTGGGAGTGACCTCGGCTTGACCTTCCACGACATCATCAGGATTCAGATTGGCTCCGTGTCATGTGACCCCACTGGGCTCGAAAGCAGTTACCAAGTGGGCACCAGGTGGGTTAGCACTGTGAAGGGATTAAAGGGGTATTATTGTCTGGAAAAAGATTAGAAGTCCTCTGCCAGGCAATGGATTTAAAAATGCTAATAATCAGCTTTGTTCTCCCCCTCTTTATCTCTATCTATCTATCTATCTATCTATCTATCTATCTATCTATCTATCTATCTATCTATCTATATATCTATCTATCCATCTCTCTATCTATCTATATATCTCTCTCTTTCTCTCTCCCTCTGTCTCTATCTCTATATCTATCTGCCTATGTATACAATGTATATATATATAGATATATACGTATTTTACATTGATGAAGAAATTGGTAATGGCAATGAATATATATATGTATATATATATACATATTTTACATTGATGAAGAAATTGGTAATGGCAATGAAAATGGTGATAATGATGCTAATCATAATAATAATACTAGTAAGAACAAGCAGAAGGAAGAGAAGAATGATGATTATGATAAAATGTACTATTCTAAAGTTTATCACATTACTCATGATAACCATAGTCATCCTGATTATGTCATTCTGTTTATAGTACATGATTATCAGGGACAGGAAATTTATTACCTGTCCTTCTTGTGGCACTATTTTCCTTTATTTCTATCCATACTTTCACTAAAAATATCTTGAGGTTGGAAGGATTATTAGCATTTTCTTCTTTTTAATGAAACCATTCTGACAGGACTTTCATAATGGATTCATGTCTAAATTTAACAATCCCTGAACTGTAGACAGCATTTTAGCAAATACAAATCCAGGTTTCTTTCCTCAGATAACAAACAAACTTGTACTGGAGTGACCAGGATGAAAATAATGCTGCTGAGACTGACTTGTGTTATTGTAGGCATTTTCATTTGTTTGTTTTGAGGAGAGTAGAGGAGGATTTATTTTTAGGCTAAAAGGTTTGGGGACACTTATTTCCTGTCAAACTCCCAAAGGAAATATGGACTGTTCTGCGGCAAACATGCTAGTGGTGTTGTAGATACCCGTTGAAGCTCCATTAACTGAAATCAGCAATCATGGAAGAGGCTGTGTTGTGGGGGTCTAATTTCGTTACCAATGATGAATAGGGAAAGGGGGGGGGGGATGGGGCAGGGCGTATAAGCCTCCCCTCCCCCTTGCTTTGCCCTGGACACAGCTGATGTCCTCTCAAGGGGAGAAAGCTCTTATGTAACATGCATCAAAAGCAATCTCATCATTCCATTTGTGACTCACTATCCCCGCCAATGTCCTCACCGAGGTGACACAGTAATTACAGCGAGACTCCCTTCTAAAATGATTAATGCAAATTTTCCAGCGCTAAATATATTAGGAACATTTGTGTTTTAAATGCTCAGGTCTAAAAGTAAAGTTTTTACTAGTGGGTGTCCATTATTACAAGGTATGGCATGTGTGTCACAGACACTTATGTGAATGGTGGATTAATAATTTAGAGAACATGTTATCCTTTACTTTCTAAATTCTTGTCTACAGTGTATTGATATATATACACATTTAGATTTGAATGTTGACTATTAAAAGAGAGTTTAAAGTCGGTGTTTGTGGCACAAGATATCAAGTGCTATTCATATCATTGTTATTGTTGTGTTACCTTTGAATATGTCATGTTTCTGGTTTAGTGCAATAATATTTTGCAAAACCTCTCTGATAATCACTGTCAACAAATATTCCTTCTGCACTGTACATTCTTCATCTGTCTCTGCAAGAAATCCCCCAGTTGTTTTCAATTCTGTTCTTCATCAATATGCTGTTTCCCTTCAAATTTTTCATTTTTTTTTCTCATTATCTTTGAGCCTACTAGTATGTACCCATCAATCTCCCTCTCTCCCTCTCTCTCTCTTTCTCTTCCTCTCTTCTTATCTAGATAGGCAGGTAATGAATAGACTACAGATATTGCCTTTTTAAAGGTGTAGTATAACACTTGATATCCCCATGAGAGTTATATTTTCCCCAGGAGATTAAATTTTCTGGAAGCGCTGTGGGATACTGTCGTTGTGAGAGAAAAAAAAAAATATCTCCCAAGGGACTGTAAAGTAGTCAAATTCCAACAATAGAGAGGCAATATTGGTTATATTGCATGGTTTAGATATCAAAATATGCATTATTTCATTCTGTGGGCAGCCAGTCAAATTCTGGGATTATATTACATGTGTGACATCACGTCACTGCTTGCAATATGTGCAATATAATGATTTCTGTCCACACTGTGCTAGTCATGTGATTGCTTTATGACCAATCACGGACCAGTATTTATGTAGGTCATATAATAATATCTGTCTCATATATATATACACACTCATATATATATTTACATGTGTGTGTGTGTATATATATATATATATATATATATATATATATATATATATATATATATATATATATATATATATATATATATATATATTTGTAGTTATCATACAAGTGTGTGTGTGTATGTTTGTTTGTATGTCTATCTCTTTATCATATGATGCTAATTATGTCTCTCTCACTCTCTGTCTCTCCCACATTACATTTCCCTAGGGTGAGTTGTGTGACCTCTGGGATCAGAAAGGAGGTGGAGGCAGCCGTGTCTATCACCATCCGCGATTCCCTCAGCAACAAAGTGCGGAGTGGGGGCATGGTCACCTTTTCTTACAGGGTGGGTGAACATTGCATGAGATAATGGTTCAAAATACATTATTGTAGGAAAAGTACAGATCTCTTGTGAAGAGACCTGATTCATGAATGTTGCATTCTTATTGTGGGGTAATGTTTTTCTGTTAAAGAAAAATAACATCAACTGAAAACATGCACACACAAATGCTTCGTGCACGAAGCAGAGGCTGTATTAAGGTACAAAATAAAAGCAGATGCTTCTGGAGCATTTCTATGGGCCTATCTTTGATCTCAGACATTTGTACATATGCTTTATACATCATTATTTCTCCAAATCCCATAGATTTCATTCACGGTATATACAGTTATCTGTGAGCAAAGGGTTAGGATTTGGTCCTGATAAAAGCTCTCCTCATTCAAAATGTACGTGAAATGGGGCTAGGAGGTGGGAGGTAGTTAACAAGGGTGCTACAGTAAGCAGCTCCAGACCACTCTATAGGGAAGGGAACGCACAAGAATATCCTTTCCAGGGGATGTAAAGCGAAAGCAGTTGTTTTTTTTTTTCTTGTAAGCTGACTACTATTAAAGGTGGATCACCATTAGAGTGAGAGTTATCCTTTAATCCTGTTGTTTGCATCCAGTGACAAAATGGCATTATCATGCCGCTGTACTGCATGTATCACTGTCATTATGTCATAGGAAATACCCATTATCCCGAAGATCTACTGTAGCTTTATGGTGCAAATCTTAAAAGAGGAAATGTGGATGAATGGCGGTCCATCGCCACAGTATTTATCTCCATACCTTGTTGGTTTGACTAAATCTGCATGGATATCCTGAGTATTGTGACCTGACCTTTTCTTCCTGATTATGAATCTAGCAAGGCCCAGCTCTATGTTTACATTACATTGGACAAAGGTGTTTTATTTTAATAGCATAAATGGTTACCTGGTAATGGTAGGGTAATGATAATTAACAGGGTCCTCTGATTGAGTAGGGGTAGTGCCAACACTGAAGAGGTTACAAAGAAGGCCATATCAATATTATCATTATTATTATTAGCTTCATATCGTAGCTCCTTGTGCTCTTTGCCATAAAATAGCTTTCAATTTTTTCCTGCCTCTTATGTAGTTCATGACACACGTAGGAGATATCATTGGCTTTCTCTTTACAATGGGGTTCTGGTCAATGTTATAAATTCAATCATTTTATATAAAAATGTGTATTCACACAAAGGATGGACTTCATGCAGAGGTCATACAGTCTTGTCTGTGTGAGAAAATGTCATTCTGAAATTATATCAGTTTCAATGCCAGTTTTGTTAAAGTTCCCCAAAATTAGCAGAATGCAAATTTATCTATTTGAACTTCCAGGATCCGTCCATTTCGAGCTTCAGTCCGTCAGAAGGACTGGCCAATGGGGGCACCCTCATCTCCATCCGCGGGACTTCGCTCCACACGGGACGCAACATTACGGCCAGTGTGGGCGGGTCCAGTTGCACAGTCATGTGAGTCCATAAAGTCACAGGTACCAAGTAGTGCCTTGTTTGCCGGATATTGCCTGTCTAGACCTGCAGCATTATCAGTTTCACTTTCTATTCGTGAATGCAGAGATGAATGTTTTAGTTGTTATATGCTTATAGCTGTCAGTCGATTAATAGTAGTTTGTGTTTACCCATATTTTTGTCATCATTGAGAGTGCGGAACATTAGAGGACAATGCCTCTGAAGCACATGAAAGCCTCATGTCTTTTAATGTTGGTCCTCGTTACTGTTTTATGACTCTTTTACTGATCAGCGCTCAAAAGCTGAAATCTGAGATGGGTGCCTTTAGGAAGGAAATGTTGAATTGGACACATTGGCATGTGAAGCTTGCTACTGTCAATAGACCATCCTGATGGCTATAGATTGTCAATTATGCATAGTAGCCGTATGTGATTATCCATTCCTCAGTGCCTTTGAGCTCTTAGATACGCGTATACAATGAAATATATTGGACCCCATTTTGTCTCTGTTTCTGTATCATTATTTTCATGATCCATTTATTTCAAGAGTGTAAGGAACAGACAGTACTTTTCGTTCAAATGATATCCTACATGCATATCGTATATGAATAGAATGACAATGCTAACCACTGCTTTACTACAGTATGTGTTATCTATGGCAACAGCAGGACTATTTATGACCACCCAGCTCAAAACCCACAAAAAGTCACAGATTTGGATTCTAGCTGTGTCTCTGTGAAGAACCAAAACATGTCATTTGGATGGAGTAATTCAAATTTTTAAAGTTTATATTACGTGAGAGTGTAATCTTTTCTCTACCTCTTATCAAAATTTGGTGGTTTAAAACCAAAATCAACACAGCAGCAGTTTTTCTCGACTATATTTTTGGCGGCATAAGCACTGCTTCCACTGGGAAATTAATACATATGCACAGGATGCCTGTGTGACCCTAAAATCCTCTTTTCGCCCTTTTCTATGAAACTGCACCTCCTAACTCTCTTTGCTCAATCACTTTTTGAATGAGGTGGGATGGTGCAATTTTAACAAGTCATACAATGTATATCATTTTGAAGCTGAGAGCTTACTCTTCTAATGTGTGTAAGAAAGTGGAAATTCATTTCTGCATACTTTTTTGTGGATTTTGAGCTGGGCAGGCACATTTTCTGTCGAAGAGCTGCCCAAAATTCAACCCATGAAGACTGTACAAATTTCCCTATGTATCATGCAATTTCCCCCGTTTACCCCAGCCTGTGAATATGCAGGACTCGTCTGTAATGGGGTAAGAGTCCTGGTCCGTGACTTTGCTCTGATTGTGGGCTTTTCTTGTACTTGACTAGGCCCTTTAATGAGACACTAGTTCAGTGCGTGACCAGCGGAGCAAGTGAGAACTCGTCCGGTGCTGTGATTCTCAAATTTGACGGGGCCGTAAGGCAATCCATTCAGCAATTTACCTACAGATCAAACCCGACCATCGCTGTTGTCCAAGGGCTGAAAAGTATTGCATCGTAAGTACAATTCTTCAGTCATATGTGACCATGTGTTAAGTAGAGAAACTTTGAAATAAGATATTTAGTGTGGTGGTATTGTGAAACATGAAACTTTCTGCATTACATTCAAGCATTTTACATTAATGAATTGACCAATTGTGTTTGAATACCTGTTCCCTTGCATGCTTGCCTACATCTCAGCTAAAAGCCAATTTCTCAAAGTGTGTAGATACCTATACATATCAAACACAGTGGTTTTTCTTTCTTTTTTTTTGGGGGGGGGGGGAGTTTGCTGTTTAGGTAAAGTGTGCTATAAAGTGTTCCAACCTCCAGAAAACTTCAGAGTCTCAGAGTCTATCCAAATTGGGAATTCCATGTTCAGTGATTCTAAAGGTTTTGGTGGTGACAGAACCTGTTTGCTACTTCAATTCTCTCTGTGATCATCGTCCTTTTTTCCTCTACTCCCTTCCTCCATCCAGCACACCCATGTTCCCATGTATCCTTCCTGTTTCCGTAGAATCTGCTCATCGTCAGTGTTACCCCCCCCCCCCCCCCACAAAGTTACCAGCACAACACAGTAACACATTTCACAGTAGTGTTGTGGGGCTGTTGTTGTTGATGTTTTTTTTTTTTTGTGCTGAGTTCTCCTTTTTGATACTAGAAAAGGTTTGTCTTCCAAAAAGAGTGGTAATTTTTAGTAGTTAACTGATAGGGTCAGGGAATGTGACCTTTGATCTACCCCTGACACTGTTTTAGTGTATTTTTTTAAATATATATGTATATATATATATATATATATATATATATATATATATATATATATATATATATACACACACACACACACACACACACACACACACACACACACACACAGAGATATCATTTGGTTAAGAATAGACTTCCATATCACTGTCATGTCCGTCCTGGGCTGTTTAACACATAACATTGATTTTTTTTTTTTTTCTGCCCATGTATATCAACTGGTGCCAATGAGAGGATGTAATACTCATATCCTTGATCCTATCCGTCTTTCTTCTTTTTGGTGTCAATGACAGTGGTGGAATCAACATCACCATAAGAGGGGAAGGATTTGGTATCGTCCAGACGGCTCTCTTGATAGCAACCCTCACCGCGGAGCCACCGGTATCCAGCACAGTGGTAAGAATTGCCTTCATGTTTTGCACCTTTCCCAGCACGCACACAGACACACAGACAGACAAACAGACAGACAGGCAGACACACATACAGACACACACGCACACAAAACAACAAACAAACAAAAGCAAAGCAAAAAACAAACAAACAAAAACCAAACCAACAGATAGATGTCATGGTGATCATCACTTACGTTGCAGCTGGCTTATTGAATCCAAACCCCCAAATCACAGCAAAACTCTCATTTTTGAAGGTGAAGATAAAGTATTCAAGGCAAACTGATAAATCATTTGACATCGTAAAGAGATTGGACAAATTACCTGAAACTTCTCACGGACTCTTGAGGTTCATGGAGAAATGAGACCAGATAGTTGGAGATATGGAATATGGCTGACTGACTGCCAGTATATCATTTCAACAAATTGAGTTGATTTTGCAGGTGGCTCAGAGTAGCTATCTTGGTTATGCACCCATTGCATTGTTCCAAGTGGGGTCAAGAAAAGGTCTAGAAGGAATTGAGATTGCATGTAAGTAATTCCTCTGTTTCAAGGAGATGTTAAGAAACTAGTATGTGAGATATATCATATTTGATGGAGTGGATGGCAAGATTGCCAGATTGCCTCTTTTAAATATCTAGTATCTGCATGGCACTTTAAAACTTTTACAGCTATTCAAAAATGTACTGGACTTTATTTTGTTTTTTTCTCCCAAGCACTGTATACCCAAAGGGGATGATGAATTGGTATGCCCGAGTCCAAGCCTATCCGCCAACCAGTCATCTCGGAGACGACGCAGTAGAGAGGTGGGGCGAAAGAGGAGGAGGAGGAGTGATGTGGAGGAGGCAAGTCTCACCCTGTCGCTGGACGGATTTGAGATTGACCTCCCAGATACGCTTGCCATCTACCCTGACCCTGTCTACGATCCTTTTGTTGGCCTGAGGCCAATAGCTGCAGACACAGCACTGAAGCTAACGGTGAGTTGACGTACAGACTGGTAAAGATTGAAGTATTGAACCCTGGAACGCATTCATTCATCACTCTGCATTTATGTTGTTGCTCTAGCTACATGTATGATTTCGTGTGCATTTTTTCCATTTTTTTTTTTCTGACAAAATGTGACCGTACAAGAGTGAAGGGTAATTGATTGATTGATTGGTTGATTACTTTATTGCCCACTATGGAAATTCTTCATACATCAGATCATCAGATATCACAACAGATAAACATAAAACACATTACTAGTACACCCAAAAATATATCACAAGGTGCAATTGAAAATATGATATCACATACGCATACACCATAACAATGTAATACATTGACCCAACATATACAATTAAAACAAAAACTGTTGACATATATCATTTTATACAATTATCCAACTTATAAAAAAAAAAAAAAAATCATAGATGAGTACACGTATCTGTCCTTACAGAGGAATTATTAAAAAATAGGGTTTGACTTTTTTTCTGTGATCTTTTGGCAGGGATCCTATCTGGACAGCGCTGTTACTAAGTCAGATGTGCAGGTGAAGATTGGCCCAGAGGATTGCAAGGTGCTGAGTATCGAGGCCGACCAGTTGTACTGTGAGCCTCCCCTCACTCAGCCTGCTGCGGGTAATGAGCTCGGAGTCCTTGGAAACGGCACCTTCCAGCAATACCCAGCAGTCACCGTGAGTGCCTTGTTTATGTGATGACAGTAAAATCATTCAATATTTTGTGCCCATAGCTATTATAGAGAGGGGGACATTTGACCAGTGTCGGTCAAGAAACACACAAACAAACAAAAAATCAAGGGAAAGTATGTCTTTTTGCAAGGATATGATTACATCAAATGTGTTGTGTACATTGCCTTCAAGCTTTCATTTTAGAACAATCTTTCAGTTCAGGATGAGAGATTTCTTGTAATTTGTTGCCACGTTGTGCAGAACTGTTGTGCGTCTGAGTATGTTGTTGCCAGTGATGCAGAAAACAGTTTAATGAAGATGAACCTATAGTGCAACAGATGAAAGGAATCAGTTTGATCTGCAGCCTGCGGGGAGCAATATCTTGATAGCCTGAGTGAATATTAATCATTTATCTGTATAGATTAGGAATTGTTAATATGTTTAGATCCTTTTAAAGAGAGCATCTTTCAAAACAACCATTGTGCAAGTCCACAGTGAGCTGCCTACATACATGTAGTAATTGTGGTTTACCACCTCACAGGACAGAATCTCTTCAGAACCAGTGAGTTTAAGTGTTTGGATATGGAATATATTGTTTAAATGGTAGCAAGTGAAGAAAAAGCTGTATGTTTATCGCCTCAGGTACTGCATGGGAGCAACCTCCGCTTCCATCTGGGCTACGTGAACTATTCAACGGGTAACTCCTTCAGCATCATCATGGTCATCGTGGTCGCCGTCCTGGTCGTCGTGGCGGTCATCTTCATCCTCATCGCTGTCTCCATCTACGGGCGTCGGGTGCACCAGGACAAGCTGAAGTCGGCGGAGGACGCCCTCATTAGGCTGGAGGTGCGCCTGAAGGACAAGGCCACGGAAGGTGAGACATGACCCAGTGTGGTGTGAGTTGAGGCCCAAAGCAGCCATCAGGCTCAGAGGAGAGGACCACTGGCTCTCAGTTCTGAGGTTCCTGGTTCAAATCCTCTGGCATTGGCAGTTTTGTCCGTAGGCAAGGCACTTTACTGGATTGGCATTGCCAAGAAATTTGACAGAGGATTGGACACCAAAGTACACAAAAAGCTCTACTAAGTCCTACTAATCGAAGCAGACGACTTGAATCTATACATTTGGAAAGATAAGCGTGGACTTAAAGAGGATTACTGTGTTAATTCTGTGCAGAAAACCTTCTTTGCTAATTTTTGTGATACCAAAGCGAGGATGGGGAAATTCAGTGTTTGTTTGCGAATTTGTCAATCTAAAGGCTTCAGTCCACACACATTAGCAACAAGGAAGCTTAACACATGTACCCCGCAAGAAGTTTTTTTTAAATTTCATCCCCTGCTGAAGCATTTTCCAAAAAACCCTTGTGAAAGTAAAGAGAAAGGAATTCAATACATGTTTGCCCGCTAATTTGAAGATCTAAATGCATGAGTCTATACATTCCTAGAGTAGATTGCATACATGTAAACACACCTCGGGGGAACTATTCTCTTCTTCATCTCAATCCTCATTTTCTGCTTATCTTCGCAACATTTAACTTCAGCGAAAGGAAGTGACTTCCAGCAGTGTGCATTTGCTCTAATTTGCAGATCAAAATACTTTCAAGTCCGTAAATCTGCAAAGAAGCTTTGAGCATTTAACGTCAGGAAACTTTTCCATGTTATCTCCTGCTTAGGAGGCCATTATGATGCTACTTTAATACCAGAACAATGATTTTGTCCTCCAGTTGTGCTTGAGTCTGACAAATGTTTATAGAACAAGGAATTAGCCCTGAACAACGTAAGAGGGTTTGGAAGGGATTGGGGGGGGGGGGGGGGGGAGGGGGGAGGTAGTGCTCATGATTTCTTTAGAATGAAGGACATGGCAGTCAGGGCTTCCCTCTGCTCGTAAAGCTCTCCCTTTTTTTTTTTTCTTGAATCAGAAGATAGGATTATGGTTTCCTTCTTAATAAAACCAAAATCTGATTAGCTGATGAATGGCATTTGCAGTGGAAATCTGAAAGTATAAAGCTGCCAAGCTCACCTTCACTCACAGTGGTGTTGGTTATGAGTCATTTGTCACTGTGGGTATTTTCCCCCTAATTGGGTGTTTGAATTTATAGGAAAACATTCCTCTGGATTTTGTTATGTTTCGTTTTTTGTTGTTTTGTTTGTTTGTTTGTTTTTTTGTTTGGGAGAGGGATTTGTTATAGCATGAGAGGTAAGAGGATTTGTTACGCAAGCAGGTCCTCGTCTTGCAGAAGGGAATGTGGTGGGCAAGGCACATTATGGTACCAAGGCTCTGCTATGACTGATAGAGGCAATTAGAACTCAAGCTGTCGAGTTGAAGGCTGTTACTACTTTGGATGCTACATTGTATGTTGTTTCTCTTATTTCAGAAGTGTGATTTCACACGTTTATGTTCTTGGCTTTAATAAATGGAGTAAAACCAGTGATTATAGAATGATAGAAGTTTCATCATACGATCAAGAAATTAATAGGAATTGGAGAGTTTCACATTTTTATTGAAAGCATGCAAATTGGAATAGGTGATGATGTCGATCAGCTCACAACTCTTCCCTTGGTATGAACATAAAGATGACATCATGACTGCTGCCACTTTGAGTATGCACAAACATGTAGTTTAATTATTGATATTATTGATTTTTATTTCAATTGAGAGACTGCAATTTTAGAGTTATCATAATTCTAGGTTTAATTTTTGACGAAACTCTAACATTCTGTTTGTGTGATTTACTGTCTTCACTAAAGTCAACTTACAAATGTTGTAAAATTGCACTTTTAACTATTTACAGTTAGCATACAAGAACTCTGTTATATTTTGATTTGTAAAAGTACACATTGTACATCTACTAGTGAATATGTTTACCCTTATCAGAAGTTTCTCTAGTGATGCAGTTAATTTTACAAATTAGTAGGTTTTTCATTTTCCAGTGCTTAAGTGTTTGAACTAGAGCCTTTTTGCCTTATGACATCTACGAAAGGTACCTGGTACACATTGCAAGATTTAGCTGATTTAATGTGGCCTAGCTGTTGCATGATTAAGTTGCAGTGATTGTAAGTTGCAGTTGATGTTATTAGTGCTGCATCAACGAGTGTTTCTGGAGGTCTCAACTTCTGAAAGGCCAATACTGGATGAATGACAAATGTAAGAGAAGGTATGCAGTTGAAAGCACAATGCTGGGACTTTGAATGGATGATGGACGGCCCATAATCTTTTCTCCCAACCACGACAGCCTTCCACGACCTCCAGCGGGACATGTCTGGCCTGAAGGAACAGCTTGAAGGTGTGGGCATGCCGTTTGTCAGCGGGGCGGATTACATCAGGAACATGCTGTTCTGGGGTCTGAAGGTTCAGCCCATGACTAAGGATCCGGAGGTAAACTCAAAATCACTTCTTGCTAGTGACAGACATACGTGTAACTTTGCCTCTTTCTTTTTTCTTTTTTTTTGGGTCTGGTATTAGCCCCACATAATCTGGTATGAAAAAAAATATTATCTAGTTGGAAAGTTGGAAACGTGAAGCCCCATCTCAACCAAAACTATACCGACCCTTAAATGGTGCTCCAAGCGTGGAGTCCAAGAAGTAAAGTTTACTGTTCTCTTTGATGTCCACTTTTGTCTTTGTCCCCCCCCCCCCCCCCCCGTGTTTTGATTCCTGTCAGTTTTGCTTTAACCCTGTTAGAACCACATTCTCAAAGCATCAATGACGTAATGTATCGAGCAGTTAGTCTGTGGTAGAAGAAGTATTAATGGCATTCCAAGCATGGTAGTCCAAGAAGTAAAGTTCAATGTTCTCTTTGGTGTGTCCCCTCTTACCTTCTCTCCCCCCTCCTTACCACTAAGCTACCCCAGGAGCATGTCAGACAGGCCATGCTGGCGTTCTCGAAGCGTCTCGGCGAGAAGGAGTTCCTCATGAGTTACATCCGGGAGCTGGACGATGCCAAGTCGCTGCAGCAGAAGGACAGGTCAGTTTCAACCGCTCGACAGGAGTCAATAACGTTACTCTTGGCCCCACTCTTGTGGAATTGGAACTTAATCATTTTGTTATTTATTCAATATTTACACTTTATCAGTGGCGGATCTAGAGGGGGGCCCACCAGGTGCGCGCTCCCTCTTGATTTCTTGTTAAAACAAAAGAAATAAAAAAAGGAAAAAATTTGAGGGAGGGGCACGTGCACCCCCTTTAATTTTGTAAATTCAAGGTGCCTCCCCTTATAGAGAAAGGTCAATCCTGAAAGGTCAAAGTTCAAGATCAATGAATTCTGTTTGTGAAGTGCTGGCCTTACACGTGGTGGTTTGTAGGGATCACAGTGTGGAGATCACATGGGAAAGCAGAGGCTTTCCAGTTAACTGTTTAAGACAGTCAATTTTGTTGTATTTTTGTTTGGATTATGTTATGTCGTGAAAACCACATGGTTCATGGTGTAATTCAGCACCTTTCTTCATCATAATTGTCTTAATTCTTATCACACTGGTACATGTACTTCCACAAACTTCTTTTTTTTCTGTTCTTATTCAACTCACTGCCTATCTGGACCTGGCAAGTCCTGTATTAAAGTTTATGGTGATTTCAGAGTATAGTAGACAATTATTTCAAATAATGTTGGTGTGAGTTCATCTGATGAAATGATTCTGCTACCATCATTTTCTTCACTTGCACAGGGTCAATATTGCATCACTCTTGACTGTGATCCTGACAACTGAAGGAAAATTCCATTACCTCACAAAGTAAGTACGCAGCCCTTGGACATGCCATGTTCATTATTAGGGATTAACTGACTTCCAGGCAGGGCAATAATGCACCTGTTATCTGCTGCTGTTCACTTTTCTCTCTCTCTCTCTTTGTTATATTTATACTGTATGTCTCTTTATTCTATTTTTTGCTGATGTGATTGGTATTGTAAATCCTCAAATGTTTGTAGCTATCTTTATCAAATTTATAGTTATATCTATAACTACTATCTATCTCCAAGACATTCTTTATATTCATCCATATATTTATCTATCCATCCATCTATCAATCTACCCCTCTGTTGAGGAGCTGTTATGGCCCAGTGGATAAAACCAGAGATTCTCGATGACAAGGTCTCTGGTTCAAGGCCCCCGCTGGCTGCAGGGGTTGAGCCCCTAGACTGTATCCTCATATTTTTATAGTCCTTTGGATAAGACTTCAAGCCTTCAATCCTGTGGTTGCTAGCTGTCAAAACAAGCACTCATTGCTTCCTTATCAGCCATATAAAACTATCAAAAATTCAGTGTCTATCTATCTATCTATCTATCTATCTATCTATCTATCTATCTATCTATCTATCTGTCTCTCTGTCTGTCTGTCTGTCTATCTATCTATATATCTGTCTTTCTGTCTGTCTCTCTGTCTGTCTGTCTATCTATCTATCTATCTATCTATCTATCTGTCTGTCTCTCTCTCTGTCTGTCTGTCTGTCTATCTATCTATCTATCTATCTGTCTGTCTGTCTGTCTGTCTGTCTGTCTATCTATCTATCTATCTATCTATCTGTCTCTCTGTCTGTCTCTCTGTCTGTCTGTCTGTCTATCTATCTATCTATCTATCTATCTATCTATTTCTCTATTAATCAACCTACCTCTATCTGTTTATCTATTTGTCTATCTGTTTATCTATTTCTCTCTCTCTCTCTCTCTCTATCTATCTATCTATCTATCTATCTATCTATCTATCTATCTATCTTCATGTATCTTTCTATCTATCTATCTATCTATCTATCTATCTATCTATATATCTATCTCTATTTACAAGTATCTGATTCTCTACCTATCTGTTTATCTGTCTATCAATCTTCTGTGTCTGTTTCTCTATTTAGCTATTTCTCTCTTTATATCTATCTATCTATCTATTTATCTATCTATCTAACTCTCTGTCTATCTGGCGGACTGTCTACTAAGTATTTGTCAGGATATACATCTATCTGTTCAAAGTCAAACTAAATAGAGATATTGTTGTTCATAGCCCAGCACAGCAGTGTCATAGCACTGACAGAAGTGAGGATGGTAGATATACTGTTTCCATGGTAACGGTGGCAGGAACAGTGAAAGTTTTGGCTGTTTTGGTTATAAAGATGATGTCACTTATGGTAGAGATGCTAGTGGTCTTCATTGAAAGGGTAAATAGTACAAGTGTAAAATGTTCTGTAAGAACAGTGATGCTGATGATGATAACTTCAGCCATGCTGGGAGAGGCTGTACAAACGGCCAAAGCACTAGCTCGTACAGTGAAAGACAGGTTGCAAAATGTTGATGTATTTCTTATTGTTGGCACCACCAGCATTGCTGTGAAATAATGATTCGGGATGAAAATGATTTTGTGTGTACTTTCTTCCAGCGTCATGCTGAGATTGATGGAGGAAAAAATTGAAGAATCAGATGAAAACAGACTGAAGCAGCTATTCAGGAGGTGAGAAGCACATGTACCCCTTGTAGCCTGCCAGAAAGGAAGGCACATAGGTCCTGTCAAGTACATGTATATTATATTTGCACATGTGGGTTTCTGTATTTATGTTTTAGGGCAATGTTTCTCTGCACTGGCACAAAATCTGTGTACAGGGTGTATTTTATGTTCTGTTGTATTTCATGTTTCTAACAGGTTACTGCAATTTGCAAAGCACATATTGCAGAGCTGAAAGTGCATAAAAAAAACGATGCATGACGAAAGTTAGCCACTTATGGAGCAAAATGCCATCCAAATTTATGAGAAATAAAAATTGGATATTGAGAGCAAGACTATCACAAGACCACTATCAGCAAACCATTATTAACATCCAGTTGATCCTTAATTCCCCCCCCCCACTTCCCAAAGAGAAGCAAATATTTGATAAGTTTAAAAATATTAAAGAAGGAGGTACCTGGTATCCATGATTGGCCACCGTCTGAATAAAACATTATCATCCATGTATGGATCTGAGTTTCATATAAATGCAGCCATCATTTACTTTTCAGGGGGGTGTTTCATCAAGTTAGTAAGTGCTGACAAGTTGTCAGTCTCTGACAATAACCATAGTAACAGTCAGTGACCAGAGCATCTCAGCCAATCAAAACCAAGGATTTTACTGAAATTGTCAGAGACTGACAACTTGTCAGCACTGACTAAATTGATGAAACACCCCCCCCCCCATCTATTACAAACAAACCACATGAGTGGCTAAGCTGCTCCCTCCGTAATAACACAAGATATTTCTTATCATTGCATTACGCTTCACTTGAGTAATGGTCATCTTTTGCATGATGTACTTTTCCACCAGGACTGAAAGTATTGTGGAGAAGCTGATCTCAAACTGGATTGCCCTCTGCATGTACAAACATCTTCAGGTGAGTCCTGTGTTACACTCTTGTTTACTTTTGATTACATTACAGTGTATTATCAGGACTCTTAAATAACTGTTACTTGTAGTTTTCTTCACACCCGCTAGTTCTGTAGTGTGAGTGAACTTGCCATCTTAATGCAGACCAGATATATTTTACCATACAATAATGTGTAGTTTGTGCTGCCAAAGACTTTTTGACTGCTGTGGCAGCATTGAGCTGTTTGAGGTGTGTGCTCAATTGTCATTACCATCTGTGAAATTACAATCACTCAAGATACATCTCACCAAGCTGAGCATTTAGAGATAATTACACAAACATTTCTGCTTTTACAGTACTCTGTGAAGTCAGCTTTGTCATAGAATGCATCAAATTTCAGTTTTAATTCTATGTATCTTGGCTGTTTCATTCATCATGTTGCAGTTTCTCTCTCCACTTGATTATCTCATTCTTCTTTGACCAACAGAAAGAGGTTGCCTACCCGCTGTATGTCCTCTACCAGGCCATCAAGGGCCAGTGTGAGAAGGGTCCCATAGATGCTATCACTGGCCAAGCCCACTACTCCCTCAACTTTGACTATCTGCTGGACGAAGATATCACGTTCCATGAAGTTGTAAGTGCAAGCAACCACCAGCTGAGTGGTGTCTGAATATATGCCTGAGCTTGGACTCACTATGCTAGATTATGTGCTCGACTAGTGCATAATTGGCCCAAGTGCGATATTATCTATTTCAGTGAGGTGGATCAGAACAGCAAGAGGATTGGTTATGCAGTCTGGAGTGATGTATGACAGAATAGTGCTCCTTCTGTTGTAGCTTTTAAAGTGCGTTGATGACATTTATTTCCGTGCATGAATTCAGAGATGTGTTGCAAAAGAGTGTTCTACGATGCAACGATGAGTGTCACATGATTACAATTCAACCAGTCACACGTCATGAGTTCGCCATTTCAGTTCCGTTCGTGCAATACTTTCCTACCTAATTTGAAACATAAAGTACGCCATCAACAAATACAATGTAGAGAGGATTCTGAATAGACAGGACTTTGTACTGAAGAGACAATGTTGAAGATTACCATATGACGGGGATGGAAAGTATTGTCAACGTGTTTCCTTGGATGTTTTGAAATCTCGGGAGATATTTCACATGACTTTCCATGTAATGGGAAAGAAAGGTACTTGTAGTCTGGAAAAGATTTACGTTAAATATTCAAACATGTATTCTTGGACATCCACATTGTCATAGTGTGAATGTTTCTCTCTCGTTTATTTCTCTTCGTTCTCCCTTCAGACGGTCCAAGTGGTGGACAAAGACCACAAGGTGACCGAGCAGGTGAAGGTGCTGGACGTAGACACCATCACCCAGGCCAAGCAAAAGATCCTGGATGCCATCTACTGCAAGAGGCAGCGCTCGCAGCAGCTGAGGTCATACGAGGTTGACCTGGGTGAGTCTTGGGAGGAGACTATGGAGTGATGATGTCACAGATCCATTGTTGCCATGGCAACTGACACAGGGATCATGTGGAGGAGGCTGCTCTGTCACCATATTCGTCTCAAAAACTTGCCATAAAGAAAACTGCTAAATCAGGTGGCTTGGCTGACAAAAATATGAAATGTTTTATTTCTCTGAACCTTACCTTCCGTCCAAATGTTAATGTTACTGTTCAAGGTGTGGCAGTTTTTGTGAAATATGTTTTGAAATACACTAGATAAAAGTTCAACAGGATTGTTCATTTCATGTCATATTTGTTTTACAAAAACTTTAAAAGTATCTAGAGAAGCATCAAAGCATTGGACTTTTTTATGTACATATAATAAGAGGGAAGAAAAATGTCAAAGAATTACTATTAGCAAGGTCAAGCAAAATCATGCTATGTGAAGACAATAGCAAACAAGCAAATGTGATTATTACAGGAAACTCAATCTGAATCATCGCTGCACAGAAGCAAGCATAAACAAGTGCAAGATACACACAACTGTCAGTTATTAGAAATTTGTTAATTACCCTTTCCCTCTATCTATCTGTCTTTCCTTCTGTCTGTCTGTCTGTCTGTCTATCTGTTCATGCATCTCTTTTCTTTTCTATATTTGTGTGTATGTTTATGTGTCTGTCTGTCTGTACAGTATTACTGAATGGACAGTATGGTCAAGTGGTGCTGAGGGATCAAGACGAGATGACCGACGTGCGGGGTATCTGGGTGCGAAGTAACACCGTTAGGACGTACAAGGTGAGAACCACTGACCACTCTCAGCCCATGGGTTGATTGAAGTTAGGGTGACCCTTGTGTATAGCATTAGAATCATATTGAAGCATTCTTTGAGACCCAAACAAGTTCTTTCATGTGTAGTTGGTGTATGTGTGTGTGTGTGTGTGTGTGTGTGTGTGTGGTGGGTTTTAGGGACAGTTGCACTTTTCTTTTTTCAAACTTGACAACACGATGCATTTTCTTTTTTTGGGAGATTGAGTTTTTCAGGGTTTGGAATTGGGTAATGCATGCTTCTCGTAAACAAAAAGTATTGATTTTTTGTATTTGTACTATCAAGTGTCTTATTCAACCATACCGATTAATTTGTAACACAATCCGTGTGTTTGCAGCAGAGGATATTCAAAGTTACATGATTGTGCACTTAACATTTTAGGCAAGCTACATCTTGTGTAGTGGCATTTTCATCCCTGTTCACTGTATAAAGGCCGCTGTTCCCAGTCATACACAAACTGTGTGAAAAAGAATGGTTTTGCCTTCTTATCTGAAGTTGGAACACTTTTGTCATTAATCTTCGTAATCATTTTCTTTCCCCCGGGAAGACTTAAAAAATATGCGTTGTGGCATTCTTCCTTGAGGCCTCTCATGTTTCATGATAGATATTTCAGATTTCACTAGACACAATTTTGTTGTTGTTTCTGTCATCCCTTGTGGTTTAACAGATTTCAAACGGGTCGTCGGTTGCCATAGTGAAGAAGGAAGAGGTCTCCTCACCCCACCTCCCAGGTCCCCTGGACAAAACAGAGCTGGCCTTCACTTGTAAGTACTCTATCACAATCTTGCAATGGTGGTTGCTTCACTGCTTTGAATTGTTGCTACCTGTTCTCAGCAGTGTCTGCATTTTGTGTGTCAAGTGAAGGATGTGCGGGAAGTAATGTGTAGAAAAGCCGAGGTGTGATTTGAATCGTTTGCGCTGGCAATGGGACTGAATTTTTGTACATTTGATGAGTTTTACCAACCAGTAGCTGATGATGTATGGATTTTGCCGCAGCAAGTTCATGTATCACACTTGTCATCCAATCTTGTCATCCAATCTTAAATGAAAAGTTACACCAAAATGTATTGAAAAAGCAGTAATTGAAAAAAAAAAAATCCTTAACGAAGATGACATTCAGTTTGCGAGACTATAGGACAAGTTAGCAATGATTAAAAATCATCCAATTTGCATAAAGATAACTTACAAAGTTATCTAAAGAGGGAACAAAATTCTGTGCACATATGGCAATTCATATACTTGAAAATACATAGTTATATTTGTGGATATACAAATAAGAAATAAACAGTGATGTTGTCTTTATAGGGGAAGTGGTTTTATTTTCATGTTCTCCCTGTTTGGTTTGAGTACACAGTGTGTTTCTGTCTTTTGATGTTGGACATTTGCACACCCTTTTGAAATACAGCACCTTGGAATTGAATACCGCACACCTTGTAGTTTGTCTGTGTTGTGGTACTTACATACATGTCAAATTTGTGTTTTATAACTATTGTTTTGTTTTCTTTTTGTCATGTGGAATCCTTTCTGTATTGCTCCCTTCATCTGTAACATGCTGTTAAAAGGTTTGAGGCCAGTTTCAGAGACAACAACCTTGAGATCTGGCAAGATGTACAATGTATTACTTTACAGCCTCTCTCTCATTAGCATTCGATGACAAAAGGTGGACGGCATAGACACAAGTGTCAAAGTTTGATAAAGAGGAGACTCGTGTCTGTTCTTACCTCTTCCTCGTTGCTTACCGCCTTGCTCTCAGCTTTAATATTTTCCAACCAGCTGTACGCCCCTGCCCAAAACTTTTGTTTCCAACACCCCAGCTTTTTAAAATTTGAACCTGCCATTAATTAACTTGGCCATTGCTGCTGTGGGCTTGTCCCCTGTGCAATATACTAGCAGCTGAGCTTTTGTGGACGTCATGTGTGAATCGTGAATCTCGTGTGTTTTACCTAATGATGTAATGGCATGTATCTTGTCTGCAGAAGCAAAGAGATTGGACATGTGCAAAATTAACCCCTTGTCTCATTGTGACTCTTACATTTGCACTTCAGTGAAAGAAGAATTTGTTTTTGTGTCAAACTGTCACTGTTCGTTCCCCCCAGATGTGCCCAGGTTCACTGAATCTTATTCCATGTGGTTATCGGATAAACAGGCCCGGTACATCAGATTGAATGGTGAGGCAAGGATGTGAAATTTGCCGGAAACTTGAAAACAAAATAAATAGCAACACCAAATATAACTTACGCGCTTTCCACAAAGCCACTCACTACCCTGTATACATATTTGTATACCCCTCACGAGTGAAGCTCCTATTATGTATATATTTATATGTATCTCTTTTCATTGCATTGTTCTGAGCAGCTTCCCACTGTGAAAATTTCTATCAGGAGCATATTGGCATCACTTCAAATCAGCCAAGTTTGATAAGATGACGTAGAAGATGAGTCCTTACATGATATTGTAACAAGCCTCTCTCGTTATCATCCAGAGATTTTAAAGGACTACATGCCATATGTTGGAATACACCGTAATCGACTGTAGAAATTACATTTTCTCCCAAATGTTTGTCCTTCTTCACTCCAGAAAACAATGCCAAAAATTGAATGAGTTGTTACTTAACAGACATTAGGATGTGACACCTTCAATGGTAAAGTGTCATCTGCATTATTTTAACATGAGGAAAATATTAAAACAAAATTGTTCAGAGGTAGTTGCATAAAGAAAATTGATAGATGATACATAGCAAATATTGATAACAAGCTAGGAAAATTCTCGATTGATCAAAAGTTTGAGCTCAGAATTTAACATGCTTACTTTCAAAGATGATTACTCTCATCAAATCCCTCTATTTGTTTGGTGTGCAGATTTAAACCTTTATATCAAAACTGTAAATTTCTGATGCTCAAAATGTCTGAAGAGTTCAGCCTTTTAAGATAATGTATGAGGAAAGTAAAATAACCATTGAGTAATTTTTTGCAGTCATTTCCCCATTACCAGGTATGTAATTCCTGTCATTGATATGTCATATGATGAAGAAATCTTATATTACGAGAAATGCAGAAACCTGAAGATGTACACAATTGTTGTGAGCAGATGATACATCGTTTTTTTTTTAGATGTCAGATTTGTCTTTGGCACGACTATCAAAAGTGTTGTTGGTTTAGAGTATAAAAGAATGCTTCTCGGATGAAATTGCTCAGGACTTGCAGACTTTTCTACATTGCTATCATCTGTTTTCTCCTTGGCATATATATTCACTTCCTCCTCCCACTCACCTCCTGTGATAAACTTAAATTCAGTGATTTGTGTGTACTTCGTGTTGCAATGGATTTGGTACTCTAATCGTTACATCCTCCACTAAATGTGTGTCCTTCCTTTCAAGTGTGTGTTGGCTTCTAATGCAAACTTGTTATCATTATTCTGCCTTTAAATACTGTCGACACTTTTTTTCCACATCTGCGATGATGTTCTCTACCTGTAATCCTCAAATTATGCCCAGAGGATCCGCTTATGCACATAGTGATACCACAGCAGCAGTAGTGCGGAGATGAATAGTCCATGTCTTGATCATTTTGCACTTTTGTTCTCATAAATGTAATAAAGCATTCATACAATGATTAAGGGAGTCATGTTAAAGAAAGTCCTCTCCCAGTTCACCCATTTAGGACAGTTTGAGTTTGCTACAACACGCATTTCTCATAGACACTTGCCCGATTATACTCGGGACTCGTCCTCAACGGGTTAAAGATAGTCTAAACAAATTTGAGTCATTCAATATATATGACATTTTTGGGTCCTAAAAAAATGCTAGTCTGCAAGTTTTTGTGGGTTTTTAGCTGGGCGGTCACATACATTGGATTTCCTTCCTTCTGAAAGACAAATCTTATATGAAGTCCTTATTTTTAACAGATATTTAATGCAAAATGTTTCTCATAATAGTAAAAGTAGATGTCTTGTCTTTTTGAAGTGGTTTTGCCTTCATCAGAGTCCTGTTTCAATGATGTGTATATTATGAATATTATAAATACATATGTATGACACTGATTCACACATATTGTCTGCACTATGTTCCTAGTCACATTGTGCTGTCTTCTGTGTTATCAGCTATAATTGTGATATGACATCAGGATAGGGATGTACAACAAAAACCGTATCATAAATGTCACTGGACTTCTCTTCTATCAATTGTAACTGGTTTATTCCTCTCTTTGTATCTGCCATCCCACAAAGATATCATCACTTCTCCAACTGCATAATCACATGTTCAGATATTTCTACAATCTTTTCAGGTTTTTTTTTTTCCCCTAATTGGTAATCTTTATGGCTTTCTCGTCCATGCAAAGTTTTGGCTTTTACAAACTTTTATTGACATTTTTATCTAGGTATGATGATAACCCATACACTATGTCTCTCTCATGATTTCATTTCATTGATGCAAATCATTATATGTGTATGTATATGTTATACATAATGTACCTCACTTTTGATGTGTTTCAAAGGTTGCATTAATGCAGGCAAGTTTCTTGTATGCAGTAACATGGATTTCGAATAATATTCATGACATATTTTCCAAGCAAATTTTCCTTGTCTCAAGCTTGCTCATTAAAAAAAATGTACTCAAGCCTGTATATCAACAAGGATTGGGACTTCAACTGCAGATAAAATCTTGCCGCGAGAGTATCCACTTCTGTTGGTGTAGGCGTACTGCTGTGTTGCATGCAGGGTTCACATTGGTACCAGTGGATGTGAAGTGCTTGTCTGTATTCTGGCAGTACTGACTAAGCATAACCTTTGACCTACCCATAAGCAGAATGTCCTGTCCAGTGACAAAGAAATCAGTCTTGTCTAATGATGACATATCTGTGCTCTGTGATAATGTTGACATCATTAGACAAGACTGATTTCTTTGTCCTGTCCAGTGATAAAGAAATCAATCTTGTCTAATGATGCTATATCTGTGCTCTGTGATAATGTTGGTGATGGCTAGAACTGACACATCCTGTTTGTGTTTTTTGTGTGCATCATACATTTGTATTTGGTAAAATTGTGAAGTACATGTATACTGTTTTTTTTTTATGTACTTACAGCAACTAAAACTTGTGACATCTTAACATTTGTGTGTGTGATTTGTAATTCATGTGCTTCATTGTATCTGTAATACTCACAGCCCCAAAAAGAATGTAGGGTAATTAACCATTCACTCTCTATTTTAGCATTAGCAATTGAAATCATTACTGTAAAAGCATTAGAAGGAAAGCTAGGCCTGATTTAACTATCAAACAAATCTAGATGTTGTTCATTGGCTTTTGTTCCTGTATTCTTATGATACATGTACAGGATAGTATAAATTTTGTGCAGTTTTAGGTGTTTGTTTTGACTGCAAAATGAAAAAGAAAATACAAAATTAACCAGTCATATCAATTAGGACTTTGATATACAATCAGATATATTTAAAGATTAAAAATATTTATCAAGATAGGGAGAGCTCTGTGGAACAGGAAATAAATATAGCAGGACTTGTGAATTGTTATAGTAGATATATAATTTTTTTCTATAAGTGTTGGTTTAAATGCGAAAAAAAAAAAAATCCTGTAGTGAGAGACTAGAGTGACACAAAGTATCTTCAAATATTCCAGCCCATGGCAGATAATGAATGCCAAACTTCCTCTTCCAAGTGTAAGAAGGAGGTCAGTGGTCTATTATCAATTGCATTGCAAGGGATATTGGATATAACAATATAACACAAGAGACATACAAATATTGAGTCTACCTGGTAGTAGTACTTGTCGTACCAGCTATGAATTTAAAAAGTGTGATTGCCTTGATGGAACATGTAGAAAACTGTTTCAGATATAATATAGAAATGCTGTATTATTAATTATTTTTACAATAGTAATTTTTTTCAGTGGAACAGATGAATAAGATATGTAATGTGTCACTTCCAGATATCATCTTGGTTTTATTTGTATTTTCATCATCTGGTTCACAGCCTCAGAGATGCCGGTCCCAAGCAGCGGTCGGGCCAACCACGGCCGAACGTCGTGGGAGTACACACGCATCGACATGGACGTGGAAGAGGGCAAACAGCTCTGGCATTTGGTAGGTCGGGTGCGAGGGCGGACTTCAGAGAGGAGGGGGTCATGTCATCATTTGTAAAGGGTCGTTATGATCATCATCATCTAGCAGTTGAGATGACACTATAGCAGCATCCTTTAATAGCAACAACTGTCTCCTTTGTGCCTAGCTTTAAACAAAGATATGGAACAGCCAAGTTTGTAGAAGCTTTTCTGTCTTGGAGTGTAAAAGTCTTGGATGAGACATTTGAAGATAAAGTGCTTTCAGTTTTGTTTTGGCAGACATTGCTACTGTACAATTCTTGAAGCCAGTGTTAATTGTGTCAGATTTGATTTCCAGTTATTTCATTATTATTTGTGGTAGTAGTAGTAGTAGTAGTAGTAGTAGTAGTAGTAGTAGTAGTAGTAGTAGTAGTAGTAGTAGTAGTAGTAGTAGTAGTAGTAGTAGTAGTAGTAGTGGTAGTAGTAGTAGTAGTAGTAGTAGTAGTAGTAGTAGTAGTAGTAGTGGTAGTAGTAGTAGTAAAAGTAGTAGTAGTAGGAGTAGAAATAGTAGTAGGAGTAGAAATAGTAGTAGTAGTAGCAGTAGTAGTATTATACTGGTAGCTAGTGGTAGCAGTAGTAGTAGTAGTAGCTAGTAGCACATAGTAGTAGTAGTAGTAGTAGCAGTAGTAGCACATAGTAGTAGTAGTAGTAGTAGTAGTATTTAGTAGTAGTAGTAGTAGCAGCAGCAACAGCAGCAGAAGCAGCAGCAGAACGAATTGACCTTTAGCATTTATATTATTGTCATCATATCTGCCTGTGTCGATACACTCTCTTATGCCTAAAATATCTTGGTGTCATCACTTCAACAACAGGTGAAAGAAGACAGCAGTGTAAGTAAGAAGAAACCAAAGGATCAGAAGGTGGAACACAAACCAAAGCTTATCAAAGAAGTCTACACATCGAGGCTACTCGTAACCAAGGTAGGCACAGTACAGGAGGGCCCAGTTGCAGCCATGTTGTAATGGTCTTGCCGACATCCATGAGTCAACTCATCGTAAAAGTTCTAATAAACTGACTCTTAGTGGGATATAGAACTTGTTTGTAGTCAGTTAAAGCAGTGTTTACCTTCATTGTTGTCCAATTAGAAGTATTATATGCATCTGATTTTCTGAGTGATTTTTCAGTCGTGCGTCGCAACCGGTTATGCATGTGCACTATGAAAAAGAGTCATGACTTCTCGTATTTAAAGTTGATGGTCATGTACAAGGTAGTTTTGAAATTCCTCCTTTTCAATACCAGAAGTGCATGTTTTTAAAGGGGAAATTCGCTTCTATAGAAGTATGAACCCTTGAATTTCATCAAAATTTGGTACTGTATGATATTGGCACTGCCAATATGATGATGACGGTGATGATGATAAAGATGATGATGGTGATGATGATGATGGTGATGATGGTGATGATGGTGATGATGGTGATGATGGTGATGATGGTGATGATGATGGTGATGATGATGGTGGTGATGATGGTGATGATGGTGATGATGATGGTGATGATGGTGATGATGGTGATGATGGTGATGATGGTGATGATGGTGGTGATTGTCATTATTATCACAATTATCATTACTATCATCATCATCATCATCATCATCATCATCATCATCCTCATTATCCTCATTACTATCATTTGAATACTTATTATTGCTATCAACATTATCTTCCACCCCCCCCCCCCCCCCCATGTGTGTGTAGAATGCTGTTCAGCATTTCTTGGATGAGTTCCTGAATGCCACCTTCTCCCTGGGGCCAGACCACACCAGTCTCCTGGCCCACATCAAGTTCCTCTTTGACTTCTTCGACAAGCAGGCCGAGAAGCACGGAAACCCCAAGGACAACATCGCCACCACGTGGAAAAATAATAGGTAAAGTTTGGATGCTGGATTCATCCCTGTCTTACCCTTGTCATATTGAACCATCCCCTTTTCCCAAATCAGTGTGTTATCTTTTTGTAGCTACTCTCATTCTCTTTCTATTTTTTTTTTCCCCAATGCAGTCCTTTCCCACACACCTCACTATTTTCCTCATCCTTGATACCTTTTTGCATCTTATAAATGCGCTCTATCTGTTACGCTATCTTTCTATCTATCTCAGTATATTTCATTCATATATTGTCGCTTATTGTCCATTATTTGGTTACAGTCCTGTTGTGACAGCCCTGTCAATTTCATCCAAAAACCTTCTCATATGAAATCATCCCCTTTTATTAACCATTGTTCTCTTTTTATCCCCCCTGTTTCCCTTTCTATTTTTTCCAATACAATCCATTCCCCCCACCTCACTATTTTCCTCATCTTTGATAACCTTTTGCATCTTTCAAATGTTCTTTAACTACACCATATCTTTCTATCAATCTCTGTATATTTCATTTGTTGTTGCTTATTTTCCATTATTCATTTTTAGTTATAGTCCTGTTGCTACATCCCTGCCAATTTCATTCAGTGTTGTTAATTGTCAAGTATTTATTTCCTGTTCTTCCTTATTATGCACCTGAAATATATAACTGCGGATGCCTTGAACTCCAGGTGTCCATGTTTGCGAGCGCAAGACTGTGATTCATTATAACTTTGTGTTTGATGTACAAGTGGAATGTAGTGGAGGAAAGAAGGAATGCAGAGAAAAAGTGACTGTAGGTTGAGATGCCAGAATACCAGTCCAGGGGAACTTTGTCATTATGAGCCGCTTGGGACGATTGAAATTCCCTCTTTATATCAGCGGCCTCGTTATAGCAGTGATAAAAGCAAATACTGTACAAAAAGAACAGGACCTGCACAGTTGCCCCGTACACGTATGTCGCCTATCTTGCCATATCAATCTCACCTCATTCCGAAGAGGTTCCACTGTGTGTTGTGCTTTGGCAGAGGTCTCATTCACGTTTCTTCTTTGCAAAACAGAAGTGATGGAACAATAAAAGATTCACAGAAGTGACTAATTTCTCTTGTTTCCCTCGACCCCCGTCTCTCACCACCTCTTGCAGCCTGCCTTTGCGCTACTGGGTGACGTCCATTTCCCATCCATCCTTCATCTTTGACATGCAGCAGTCGCTGACCGCCGACTACTGCATGAACGTGCTGACCAACATGCTGGACAATGCCTGCAGAAAGATTGTCCCCAAATACAACCTGGTGAGGTCACATGACCACCCCTCTTCCCGCATATCATCCAATATCCAATATCCAAAATTATCTGTTATCTCTGGAATCTGTATTTAGGTTTGGCATGTGGTATGATTATAGTCAACCTTGCCTATTAAGTCAAATCTATATGGACTGGAGAAATAGCTTCGGCTTTAGGGGAAATTCGACCTATGAGGGATTAAAATCAATACAAAATAAAGACAAGAGTGTGACTAAAAGACCTTTAATTTTATAATTGGCGATTATTTGACCTATGAGAGATCTGACTTAAACAAAGTTGACTGTATATAGAGTTACTACATCCCTGAAAAGAAGGGCATGTTTAGCTTTCTTTTTTTTGGGGGGGGGGATGGATAAGGAGGGATTTTCAAAGCCCCAAATTACATTATCTTGCTTCTGTGACTCTTTGCAGAGACTGAATTTCAAAATTTGTTGTGTCAATGTAACAGGAATTAAGGTTTAGTGCCCATACCAGGAAGAAGTAAAATGCATTGTTACCCTAATCCAGTTTCAAAATTTTACTGTGTATTACGCAGACCTCTCAAGGTCATTAATACTCTCAATATTGAATGTATTCCTGTTTCGTAGACATTGATGAGGTCTTTGAATATCAATGGATAGATAACGTAAAGAATGAGAATTTCTTCTGGCTGTCCTGCGATGAATTAATCCATTGATGATGAGCTGATTTTGCTACAATACGCATTTCCCATTGACACTTGCCCGACTCTACTCGGGACTCGTCTTTAATGGACATGTTCACCTTCATAAACATAAGGATTGAGAGAATGTAGCAATATTAGTAGAACACATAAGTGAAAGTTTGAGGAAAATTGGACAATCGATGCAAAAGTTATGAATTCTTAAAATTTTTGTGTTGGAACCGCTGGATGAGGAGACTACTAAGGTTCGTGATGTCATATGAGTACAACAGTATAAAGAAAATGTAAAGAAAATTCCAACATATTTTCATTTTTTTCGCATAACAAAAGAGCACTTGACTTGCCTCTTTCTGAAGGCAAAGGGTATAATATTACCCATAACATATGTCAGTAACGAGTCAAGGGAATGTGTACTTTTTTCAAAAGATGAAATTTTGTGAAATTCTCTTTATATCTTACTTATATTGTTGTACGCATGTGACATCATACATTGCAGTAGTCTTCTGATCCAGCGATGACTGCACAAAAACTTCAAAAATTCATAACTTTTGAACGGATTGTCTGATTTTTCTCAAACTTTCTATGATGTGTTCTACTAATATTGCTACATTCTCTCAATCCTTATGTTAATGAAGGTGAACTTGTCCTTTAATGGGTTAAAGACAATTTTAACAGTATCAATGCAGTAGATTGTAAGGACAATCAGTGGTATCTTTTGATCAGTTTCATAGTCGCCACACCCGTAGTGTTGAGTCTAGAAATCAAAGAACTGTTAAAATACCCTTCACTTGTCACCATCCAAACCCACAGGATGCGTCGCTGAACCGCATCCTCTACAGGCCAGAACTTCCCAAGTACATCAAGATGGTGGAATCGTACTACAACGCCATCGCAGACCTGCCCGAGATCTCTCCGGCGCACCTGGAAGAGACCAGCCAACAAGTATCCAAGGTAATGGTCGGCAGGGGCAGTCCAACTGGATAAATCTGTCTATGCACACACCTCACATTGTTAGCCTGTGTGCCCGTCTCAAACAACAGATTTTAGCAGGAATGTGCTGAAGAATGAAAATGCCTGCATGTGGGTTGATTGGAATTTTTTTCTTCCATATCATGGTACCAATGCAGAAGTAGAATCAGATTTAATCTGCAAATATTAATGTAGCATGATGAAAGCAGATGAGTAAAGAAAAAAAAAATGTCCTATTTGAGCCCTTGTTTATTATAAGTGTTTTTATTTTTTGTGGCAGAATTTTGAAAAGTGTCTTCATTGCTAAATTATATGTGATTCATAATTGGAAAAAAAAGTGTTTTTGAAGATTAGATTTCTTTCTTCTCATTAATTTTGGAAAATTGTTGGTACTGTCTGATTTTGTGCACATTCAGTGAATTCAAGCAGTTCTATGAAATTTGTTTCAAATAGAAAACCTGCAGTGAAATTCAGAGGCACCAGCAAAAAAATGATGAGCTGATCAAGGACTCTGTGGCCATAAGGACATGTTATTCTATGGACTAGTTATGCTCAGCCTTTGGTGTCAGAAGAATTTGACCTGTAGCAAGATCACACCACTTTCCATAAATGACCCTGTATATGATAAACCATCTGACTGCAGGAAAAAAAAAACAAAAACAAAAAAACAAAACAAAACAGTACTTTCAACATACCCCTACCAGAGATAACTCAAGGGAACATGTCTTTCTAAAAGTTCAACCTATTTGACTATACATGTAGGTCCTATTGCTTATTGGGCAAGAATGACTTGGACGGACATTTGTCAAGAAAACAGACCAATTTGCGAGCTAGATGTGTACAAGAGCTCACATGAGACTGGTCTCGGTGGAGGAGAAGAGGTCACCTGTACTCCCCTGCTTAAAGGACAAGTTCACCTTCATTAACATAAGGACTGAGAGAATGTAGCAATATTAGTAGAACACATCATTGAAAGTTCGAGGAAAATCGGACAATCCGTTCTAAAGTTATGAATTTTTAAAGTTTTTGTGCAGTCACCGCTGGATGAGAAGACTACTGCAGTGTATGATGTCACATGCGTACAACGATATAAGGAAAATATAAAGAGAATTTCACAAAATTTCATCTTTTGAAAAAAATACACATTCCCTTGACTCGTTACTGACATATGTTATGGGTAATATTATTCCCATTGCCTTTAGAAAGAGGCAAGTCAAGTCCTCTTTTATTATGCGAAAAAAATGAAAATATGTTGAATTTTCTTTACATTTTCTTTATACTGTTGTACTTGTATCACATCACAAGCCTTAGTAGTCTCCTCATCCAGCGGTTCCAACACAAAAATTTTAACAATTCATAACTTTTGCATCGATTGTCCAATTTTCCTCATACTTTCACTGATGTGTTCTACTAATATTGCTGCATTCTCTCAATCCTTATGTTTATGAAGGTGAACTTGTCCTTTAATGACGGGTGTCATCTATCTCAAAATGCATGAATTTTCAAGAGAGTGACAAAAAAGATTGTCATTTCCGCAACATTTTTGCCAAATGTCAATTTGAAAAAAAAAAATGTAGAAACATTGTTTGGATTATGTTCTGGTAATCAAAATGTTTAAACACTCAAATCAGTATTTTTTGATAGTCAGATTTGAGTTTGAAGGTGTTTCAATATACACCAATTGAGACACGAGGTCTTGTTAGTGTGGAGGTGGTATTTTGCTGCAAAAGAAATAGGAATGGCTATACTAATCTTCTCTCTTTGGTTCTTTCCGACTTACCTTCATGTGGCGATAAAAAGAATAGAGTGATAAAAGCATCTCTTTGCTGTTTTTATTTTTTTCAATCATTCTTCCAGGAATTCTCATCCTACTTCAGTAGACTAGGAATGCTGCACCAGCTCTATCAATTTACCAAAGAGCACACAGAAATGGTAAGTGTTCGAGGAAAATTGTCTGTTTTTAACCCGTTACATATTGAATTCTGTCATGCCCATATACTTACTACACATGCCGCCAGGTTCCTGTATGGAACGGGTTAATAGTGGCATTTTAGAGCATTCAGATAGTATCCATCTGCACTTTTACCCGTTGAGGACGGACTGATTTTGCTACAACACGCATTTCCCATAGACGCTTGCCCGAGTATACTCGGGACTCTTCCTCAACGGGTTAATAATTAATGTAAGTCTCAACCTTCATTTAAGAGAAGAGGTTAAATTATGAAGAAATGGATTTTAATTAGTCCATCGACTTTGATGAGAAAGGGCAAGTTTTGGTTGAAGTTGATTGATTCTTTAAATAGTTGTTTTGCTAAATGAAAATGAAAGCGGTTTGTCAAAATTAGGATGAAATGAAAGTGAAGTCCTGCAATACCGATGGCTGGTAAGTGGTAAAGCCAGAGCTGATAAAAGCTGATTGTTGTTTAGTGAAATATGACTTCATTTAAATTCAGAACTATGTCTCGGTTTGATAAAGAATACTTTGTACAGTGAAAACAATGTGTCATCTCTTGTTTATGATGATACACATGTAGTCCTTGTGCTTGCAATATGGTAGAAAAAATGAGATGACTCTGTGTAGTGTTAAGAAAATGTGTCGGTCATACAGGGCATTGGTATGAATGGATATGTGCTTGAGTGCACATATGTTCATGACATCAAAAAACTATTAAACGAGATATATTATGTCTCCTCTTTCCATTTTTATCTCCTTTCCAGTTGGAGGAAATCAGTGCAATAATCGAGGAAAGAGACGACTAGCTTTCAGCGCACATTGCGTCACCACGACTACCGGCAGCTCCATGGAGACCAATTATGCAATACTGAAAAAAAGAAAATAAATGAGAAAAGTGCAAAGTTGTACATAGGCAAGTAGGCAAAGGGTTCTCAAAGTCTGCTCTAAAACGCCATGGTGCTATACCTATGTGTGGAAAATGTGAATGCGTCTCGGTTTTGTGGTGTTGAAACTGTCCCCCCTCGACACCTTGTATCTGTCTGTGGTGTGTATTACCGAGAAAGATGCTGTCGCCGATTGTCACTGCCACGTTAAGGTCAGTGCCCAAATCTTTAGCAATACGTGTAGGTTGGTAGGCTCATCTTTACGATACAACGGAGAGACCGGAGCGGAATTTATACAATATTTTGACACTCCCGGGAGTGTGCCACGAGGATGGTTCTTGCAGGAAGCTCAGTGGATTTAGCCAGAGAATCTGTGCAATATGGAACTTGACTTTCATCCCGTGAGCAGCGCCTGGATATGCTCCCTTGACCTGCATCTACACTCGCCATCAATTGTCGACCAACAGTCTTGACTCAAACTCGGTCGCATTGCTGTGTGACCACGTGTAATACTGAAAGCGACACGGGGAAAAAAAACAACAATGTACTAGTGACGGCGGTCGGAGAGTGCAAGCAGTAGTTCAAGTTGTATCATCATGTCTGTATTGTATCCTTCACCTTCCTCTCTGTGGTTGAAAGCGCATCGTGTTTCCGCATTTTTTGACAAGTTTTGTCCACCATCTAGCTTTAGGGAGTTTGTGACGTGATCATGTAGAAATAGCCAAAGAGACAATATAGACAATGTACGTGTGACATATACCCAAGTAGTTATTTCCTGTGTTGGAACTTTCCATCAGTGTGACACTTCTTGAATGTATATGTGAGCTATGCCTCCCTTTGGGCTAGTCTGTGACAAGCTACTTTGAAGGTGTGATCATGTCGAATGTAAGTAGAGCATAATGGACGTTGCTCTTCGCTGTGGCTCAGACAGTTGTGCATTCCAGAACAGTTTCTCTTTTGCTGGATGGTGGAGACAAACTGCCGACGTGACTGGCCTCCGGACCTGACCCATCGACATATAACAGAGAACAAGAGGAGACTCTCCTCGCTTGACGATGGTTCCTTGGCAACTTCTGGTTCATATGGGACTGTAGACCCATTGAAGGTCTATCAAAGTCGCCAAGAAGAGAGTACAAAGGTGTAGTTAATTTTTCAGTCAGTAGATTTGACATGTACATGTTTTTGCTTATTCACAGTTTTTGTTGGTTCTGTGGTCCGCCTTGTCACCAAAAATTTGAAGTACTCTCCTTCCTAGCCAGTACTGCAAGTCTTGAAAGCTCCAAAATCTGTATTTATTTCCTTGTCTTTTTTTTTTCTGCAACAAGTCTCCCAGCTGTTGATGTAATACCTGAGGCATTTTCTTGTGGCAAGTCCTGTATTTGTAAGACGTAAGGGGCATTTGTAGGATTTTTTTTCCAATGTTCAATGCAGCTGCCATTGTCACTGCATTCTGCAAAGAACCGTTGTATTGGCACCGCCTTAAGGTGATTATTTTCAAGAAAAGCACAGACTAACTAGTTAGCATAATTGTTGCATACAATCCATGTACAGTATATCTGTATTGTTGCAAGCCCTCATACGCCTACACATCCATACCATATTCTTGTTCTGCAGATATAGATTTTCAGCAAAGGCCAGAATATATGAAGTATTTCATAGAGAAGCAAAAAATAAATGAGAAAAATAAATGCATATATGGCATGATTATTGCAGATTCTCATCATAATGCGAAGACTTAAAAAAAGGGATGAATGTGACAAGTCTGATAAGTCATATATGTATTGCAGTTGCAAAAGAAATATCAAGTCGTACATGGCACCTCTAAATCCTGCAGTGACTTCTGTGATGCCAGTGGTTCAATTATGAAGTGATTCATCACCCCCCCCCCCTTTTCCCCATTTTGGGCGTACCATTAATTCTGACGGACTTCAGGCAGATTGCATGGCTTCTGTGGAGTTCTCTTGTAATCATGTTGACTGGCATCATTGATACCCAATTTGTCCATTAGATCTTCGTCTTAGAATCCATGCAAGATTGAGATATCGTCTGCAAGAATGATCTGGTGCAGTCATGTCTGTTTGTAATACTGTATTGTACTTTAACTGCTTGGTCTGTTATTGGTCTGTTTCATCATGCAAATACATGTCCCATCCAAAGTGTGTTTACTAATTGTGTGTTGTTTGTACATGCTGGAAACAGTACTAAAAGTGTTTGAGACATGTTGAGATTTGACCATGTCCGTTTTGTAGGCTAAGGTTACTGTTTTATCCCCCCCCCCCCCCATCTCGATGAGCAACAGGGTTTAAATGTGAAAGCAGAATGAATGTTTTGACAAGGAGTCTTCTACGTCCCTTTGGGATTTGTTTTTGATGTTGCCATGATTCTGTGTTCGGAAATCATCTTCTGTCGAGTAAGTTTACTTATTGGCAGATCCCTGACATACAAGGGACATGGGGATGTAGCTTTCAGTGTGACCAATTCCAAAGTGTTACAAAAACAATGCAACCCACCTCATGGTTGGAAGCCAGAAAGGCTTTAACTCTCATCCCCGAATTTGCCACAACAGGAGGTGACAAGACACTCTGCAACAACTTACTTCATTCCCAGGTGTGAGCAATGTGACATGGGAAGGGTACATGTGGTCCAGCCCTGATGACTTTCAAATTAATGTGAATGTTTCCTGCATTTACGCATACTCTTGATTGTCAGAATCTCATGTCCTGTGACAAAAATGAAATGCAAATATTTGTGATAAATATTTTTTTTTATGTTTCTGTGATATTATTTTCTTTCAAGTGGTAATGGAGATATGTTTTGTTTGTGAACTCCGAGTAGTTGGGGCAAATAATTGAATTGTATAGATATCACTTGCCATCCAGTATGTGGGACTACAAACCCTGCAAAGAGAAAAAAAAAATGCTCACACGTGCACAGAAGGGTTTTTGTCTTGTCGTCTACATCAGTATCAAAGAAGTTTATTCTTGAAAAGAAAATTCTTTAACTTCCACGAACAAGTCAGAAACAGGTTCCACTATATTTATACACATATATATTTGTTACCCATGTACAACTAAAAGAGATAAAATAATTTTTCTGGCACCAGCCGGGTAAGAATGAATTTTCCCACACTGGGTATGACAATTTGATGATATTCAAACTGTGTTGATTGTTTTGTACTTTTTTATTTATTTCTTGAAAAAAAATATATATATTTCTACCTGTGTCTTTATGTTAACCCATTTACTAAAATATATGAATATATATATATATATCTATATATATGTACGACTGAAATTTTGAAGAGGCTTATAAGGCATACTTTCAAACTAATCTGATGTAATGTGTAATATCATATGCGACTCATTTGTATGAAAAGAAAAAAAATAAATAAATGCTACCAGTACTGCTGGTCGAGTACATGAAATGATACGATGGCATTTTCTTCTTTTTTCATTTCCACATTCTGTTGACTCATTTTGCTTCCATTCATGCAAGGAGAGTAGCTTTTGATCCAGGTAATAGGTCTTTTTCTTCTTCTTTTTGTTTTTTTTTTAGGTGAAATGTGTTGTTTTTCAATTTGATACGAAGGAAAAGTGTTTGTTTGATATGAACATGCCCATCCAGAAATTAAGCTTTTGATGGTCATTTGACTTGAGTGGCTTCACATGATAAGTATCATTTGTTTCAGACATAAAACAAGAAAAGGCTACTCCCATTATGACATTGTCGTTGGGACTGGCAGTTTTCTTTTGTTATATCAACATTTTGTTATATACATTGTAAGTATGTATGTATGTAAAGATGATTACATACAGATGATAATTTGGGGGCCTGAATTTTTATTTTGTTTTAACATGAATTTTTTGTGTAACCATGTTTGTCATAACGGGAGTGCACTGTGACAGTGCTTTTATCACATAAAATGGTCTCATAATGTGAAATCTGACCCTGTTAACCATAATAGTCTGACAAAGGTACAGTGTAGCTAGCATGATATGGATTTTCTGATTTGGGCATTTTAACATTTTGAATTCTTCAGTTTCGTTGTCATGTATGATTTGTTTCTTTTTCATTAAAAAAAACAAACAAAAACAAAATACCTTTTTAAAAGAAATAGTACTGTAGTACAAAGATTGGTCATCAAAATAGAACATTTTAAAAACAGCTGTTTAAGAATCCAACTTTCATAATTCAGACAGGAAAGTTAAAACATCAAACTTTTGATATGGAAAAAGAAACATGGCATGTTGAGTTTATCTTTAAGCTTTAATATCGCTATTAGCTAATTTTCTCAGCTTCACTATTTGCAACTGAATAAGGGTGATGAGGTACCAGGTCACACATGCATCAAGGATAGTTGGTTTTTTGAACAAAAACAGAAAGTGAAAAGGATACGTACATCTGTAATGATTCAAGAAAATAGAGTTGTATTTATTTCTGGTCCTTTGTGTGGATAAAGAGAGGATATTTGCAACTGTAATCACAAGGTTACATGAACTTAACTCCATTCAGTGCACACCATTTGATTCACAGATGATGATTATTACTATTCACGATACAATTCATGGATGACACCTTTGTCACAAATGGATTAACATTTTGGAAAATTCTTTCGAAAATTTCTACATTCGAAGAAATTTTGCACTCCTGGCTCTACTTTAACTACCGGTACACTATATGTATGCCACAACTCTACTGAAAAAGGTATAGTAACTACATATTTTCATTCATATTTTTATTCAAAAACAGTGTGAGTTATCAAAGGCGGCATAATACATGTAAGACAAATGCACCCACACACACACACACACAGAAGCATTAAAGGGGAAGGCTAGTAACTGATCAGTGGGAATCAGTGGAAATGCTGGGAGATGATTGTTCCAATCCTTATGGGATTCATTCAAGAGTTCATTGTATATCTATTGTTGTGTGAAAATGATTTGCTTCAGAACGGTCTCATATTCAAGTAATGTGCAGATTAATGCTCCGTCACTGACCAGGGACGCTAACCTGGAAGCATTAAACTGCACATTACTTGAGTATGAGACCATTCTGAAGCAAATCATTTTCACACAACAATAGATATACAATGAACTCTTGAATGAATCCCATAAGGATTGGAACAATCATCTCCCAGCATTTCCACTGATTCCCACTGATCGGTTACTAGCCATCCCCTTTAAATACAGTATATGCACGAAAAAAAAAAAAAAATGAATGACAGTACATGCAGAGTCCCTGTGATGTATATTGCATAGTAACACTGCATGCAAGACACGTTTAAATTAAAAAAGAAAAGGTGTCGGTGGTAAAACCTCAATTTTAGTAAACTTTTCTTGGGCATACATGTACAGGCTTGTATAAGTGAGTATGTATTTGAGTGTACATGTATGCATTTGAATATTGTACATGTACTGTATATTCATATGTACATATTTGTGTGTGTTCGTACAGCTGTATACATTGTAGGCCCTATATATTTGTATGCACAATAAACAGTTTTTTTGTGTGCATGCATTGCACGTATCTTCATTGGCAAGAGTTAAATCGAGTCAAAGCTAATGAAGTCTCGAAGACCCCGTTAACACTGCAGGGATGGGCCGAGCTCGGGCCGAGCCCAGGCCGAGCACCGCTTCAATTGTGGTACTCGGCCCACAATTTTGCGCGTTTATAGTGGAGGGCTCAGCCCGGGCTTTTAATTCAAACCTTTCAACATTTTGTCATAGTGGCTCTCTGCTTGTAAACAAACAATTATTATGGAGCGCGCCAGTCACAATTTGGTATCACATTAGGCCCAGTTTGCATTTACAGTGAGAAAAGGCCAGGCCGAGCCCAGGCTGAGCCTGAGCGGAGACTACCTCCAGAGCTTGGCCAAATGCGTGGCTGTTTTATGGTACCGCATTTGGCCTTTGAGTATTTACAATGTACAGTGAAAGGAAGGCCGGGCTGAGTCCGGCCTTTTCACTCACTGTAGATGGGGTCTATGTGACAAGACATTTAAAATAGGAGATACAGTTCAGACGAAAGACCCAAAGAGTGTTTAGCACTCACCCGAGCATTGCAAGCTCACTTTTCATGCATTCTTGTAGACTATCACCAAAGAGCAAACATGGGGGTCTCCAGGGAGGCATGGTGTTCATTTGTATACATTCTGTCACACTGGCAGTAATACATGCCAAGTTTGGTGAACACATGACCATGTGTTTTCAAGGAGATCAAAATAGCCCTCAATTTGGTCACACCCTCTCAGGGCCCCCATGGGGACATCCCTAAATCTATCATGAACAAACTTGATGCTATGGTCACCCATGTAGCGGGATACAATACTCATAGCACTTACTTGGCTCTACATTGTGTCTCATCTGGTTGCAGAGATGAACGTCTTTAAAGGGGATGGCTAGTAACTGATCAGTGAGAATCAGTGAGAATGCTGGGGGATGATTGTTCCAATCCTTGTGGGATTCATTTATAGAGTACATTATATATCTATTGTTGTGTGAAAATTATTTGCTTCAGAATGGTCTCATATTCAAGTAATGAGCAATTTGATGTTTCCAGGCCGTTAATGATCGCCCCGTCAATGTACAGGCATGCTAACCTGGAAACATTAAACTGCACATCACTTGAATATGAGACCATTCTGAAGCAAATAATTTTCACACAACAATAGATATATAATGTACTCTTAATGAATCCCACAAGGATTGGAACAATCATCCCCAAGCATTTCCACCGATTCCCACTGATCAGTTACTAGCCATCCTCTGTAAAGATTCTTTGATTTTGGGGCTACACAGAAAATTGGTTTTTAAAAAATGGTTTTAAAATCCATCACGGGGCTCCCACAAAGGAGCTGAAAAGGCAAAACACTTATGTACGACGGGCGCTGAATGATTGCAACAACTCACTACAGCCTTCAGCTCAGAATGTAAGCTTGAAAGGCACAACAAATTGTCAGATAACATGTGCTAAAATTTTTGTGCTGACAGTTTAATGCACCTAACATGAAAAGGCACAACTATACTGTGAGATCCAATGAAACTATATTGCTTATTTTGGTTCGCAGCAGCCAACAAAATTCAACTGGCAAGAAGAAGGAATAAACGTGAAAGACTCTATCAAAACAGTTCTCTGCTACATGTCCCTTGGAAGACTCCAAAACAAAAAATAATATACGTATAATATGAAATATAAAAATACCCACAGTCATGATATTCAATGTTTCTCTCATACTTAAAAGATTCCCGTAATCGGGTTTGCTTACAAATGTATACTGCATGGCATAGTACAGTAAATTACTGTCTACAAAAGTTACAAGACCCACAACTTACTTTTTTCCCCATTACAGTATACATTAGATATACATTTGTAGTGTGAAAAGCCTCGAGTTAAATGGAGCAAATCAACATTTCAGAATAAAAGGAGTTTTTGCATACCATCATGACAGAACAGAATTGCACTGTAGACTGATCCACAGAAATGTCTGCAGAACAAAGAATTAAGAGGACACCACACTAGCAAATCAGATAAAAAGAGTGGCCTGATAAATCAAACTGTCTGTCAATAGGATTGAGGCACTTTGGGGGATCATTATATCAACAATTATTACCTTCTAGCGCCCAGAGGTTTCGTAATAGGATTTCACCAGACCTCTATTCGCGTAAGTTCACACGTATAGAAATGCACAGGTTTGGAGGGTTGAAGCAGATCAAATTCAATAATCAGTTGATACTAGGATGATATGAACCAGACAGATACATTGTCACATACCATTCCCACAAACCATTAAAAAACAAAGGTACATATTGCAAAGATGGATGTGTACAGACGTACATGCACAGTTTATCAGTTTTACAAGAGGGGCGGCCATGAGCGGTCCAGGAGGTCAAAGAGGTAAAAAGAACTTTCTTAGCGATTCTTGCAGAACACTTCAGTTCCACATAAAGACAAATACCCAGTCTACTGTACCTTTTATTTTATACATATTCTGTGCGATAATATCTAATCTTGGATTAAAGGAGCGCAAAATTATTTGTAACCTGCGACCCATTTTCATACATTTGCATATCATTCCATATCTTATAGTACAAGGTTTCTCACTAAAATTGTTATATATGAAGTGCCTAGTACAAGTTACATTCTTTTGTTGAATGAGTGTGCAAGTTTGTTTCGAATGCTCATAGGGGAAAGATGAATGATACATCTTAATTTGGATTTATTTACTTTGCTCCAAAGAGAAAATCAAACGACAGACAACCACTGCAATAATACTTCCCTTGTCCTTTACTCGTAATCTGGTGGGAGCGTTTAGGATAAACATGACCAAGTAGCTTTGTTGGACTTGTTTTGGTTTCAATTTTATTACTTTAAATTTTTTCCTGTGGCTAAAACAATAATTCAAGTACAATGAACTTAAAAACATGTTACATGATGTCAGTAAATCAGAAAAAAGACCATAGCACATGTTTAGTACTGCGTTTGTCTCACACACAAAAGAACATATAAATATAAAAAATAGAAAAGCACTCGTAGAGCTCAGAAGACCTCTGCCAAGCAGCTCATTTCCAACCATACAAGCATCCCTCCCAATGATAGCTTTAAAAAAAAGAAAGCTTAGAAGTGTTTACCTCATAAGCTTCCTACTGCGTAGCTAATTGAGTGAAACAAAGCTTTAGTGGGCATATATGCAAACCTCACATATGTGCAGCTTGAACTCAAAAGTTCATTGACCCTACATTTTATTTGCCAAAATATTAAGAATTTCTTCAAAAATTCATAAAAATTCCCAGCTCACTACCAGAATTTAATCATCTTTTCCTTGTGTCACTATTAAATTTTCCTGTAAGTTTCATCCAAATCCGTTCACAACTTTTTGAGTTATCTTGCAAACAGACAAATCAACGTCAACATAAGCATAGCGTCATTCCTTGGCGGAGATAATGAGTTGTGCATTCATATCACACTGAAATGGTGGGGGGGGGGGGATATGCTAAAGGGTACCATCATCAACTGAGACAGACCTTGATGGTGGCCCCAGTAAAGGATTACAATAATGTATATCATTTCACATTTTAAATATCATACCTACAGAAATACTGAAATAAAGTCAAACCTGTCTTGGTGCCCACCTGTCTATAGCAGCCATCTGCCGTATACAACCACTAAAAACAATTCCCCCTGAGACAAAAGCCGTGCTCAAAACCATGTCTATAGTGGCTAACTTTTTTCGTCTCCCTTGGGTGGCTGCTAGAGACAGGTTTGAGGTGACTGCTAGAGACAGGTTTGACTGTGCGTATATCATACTCTGGTTTCCCTCCTGTGAAGACTGGTTACTTGACGGATCTCGAGCAGAAGGCTTTATGCACCGGAAAGGAGATGATGGCTGCCGTGGCGATGCCGAGAGAATCCGAGACAGATGCCGCCCCGAGGGCAAACTCTTTCTGTCCTCCTTCAAACTAGAACGTGATGATAATGGACAGAAACAAGTGTTGATACCTACGTATCCAAAATACATTTTACACATGCACACCTGACAAATTCTTGTAAGAGGCTCTACCTGGGAATGTGACAGTTTGCTCAAGGTAACTGGGCAAACTCCATTATTTGTTTCTGGGAGGAAAAAAACTATATTCATTCCGGAAAATTAACCTTAATTTGTTCTGCAATCAGAAATTGAAAACCATCAAGAAAAATATTCATATTTGGCTTTATTTAGAATGTAAATAATTATGCTTCATGTGCATATAGTGTACAGTGCATTCGCAACAATGGAGGATATGTGTTTAAAAAAAAAAAGAAAAAGGAAAAAAAAAATTTCCACATTTGAATAGTGCGAAGTACTAGTAACCTACATGTATATGCAGGCACTAGATATGTAGAGTGAGCAGATGCACTATATATCCCTAAAGTACCCCTAGGATCACAGGAGGGTACATGCTTCTTCATTTGTTGTAAAAAACTCTGAACAAACAGGCATACTGTATACGCTATATATTTCGCGTGGGTTTTATTTTCGCGAATTTCGCGAGTCGGGAGCTATTCGCGAAATTAACAACACGCGAAAATATTACCTTCCAAAATGAATCCCTTGCCTTGACGATACAAACATTTTACGGCTTACCGAACAGACCATACTGGCTAAGCTTGTTTACGTACATATAGCATGTCCACGTTTCACAACTAGTAAATAAGAAGTATACACAGCCCAGTCGCTGTGGTAGCATTCGTTGCTAGTAAGTTGAAAATTCACACTTTCTTTGCCACTTCATATTTTCCCTGGTCCCCCAATCGCGAATTTAACCACTCGCGAAAATGTGTGACATCGGCAATTCGCGAAAATTTATGTACGCGAAAATTATAGCGTATACAGTATGCCCAGAGTGAAATGCATTCCCAGTTGTTTGGAGTGAAATGCTACAATATCCCATTGAATTGAGGCCTCTTGCAAGAACATAACACAAATCCACCTTAACACACACTACATGCACAGGCCCACACACACGCAGTGTGGACTACAGATGGGGAAGGTAACATTCCATACTCGCAAGTAATTGCATGTATGAGTGGACGATGGCACTCGATACGACCACAAGCACAACATCCTATAGCCCAACAGCAAATGTTCATACTGAGCAATTGCCAGACTCTATTTGGAGCTGGCTAGAAAATAACTCTCCTGTAAGGAAATAATCCCTGCGATCATTTCAAAGGATTTACGTGTAGTCATCATTTTTAGACATCAAATACAAACAACGGAAGTGTTTCAGTCGAAATATGTCCCGACAAAGTGGTTTGTGGTTCCAATCAAGCAGTGACAATAACTCATAATAAGTGTGCTACACTGAATTTTGTTGCACTAATGTGGCATTCTCGCTACAGAGGTTCCCCATTATCGGGTGGGTACTGTACAAATTGGGTGCAGCATTAATACACGGTTTGTTGTGCTCACCCGTGTGCGCAAGATGTAAAACGTGCAGACGTACGCCGAACCGCCGAGCAGCCCTTCGTACAGGATGATGGCAAAGATGATGAAGATAGAGGGGATGAAGAAGTAGAGCAGCTGCATCACAATGAAGATCAAATTCACTACCTGCACGGGCCAAACACAGATTGAGGATGAGAGGATTTTGATGGCAGCCCACGGTTGTTAAAAGGATTCCTCATGCTTCTCACCTGATCGCAACATCTGTTCATTAACAGCCCGATTAAGTCTACTGAATTTGATCATTGACCTTGTGGATTGACCGTCCACCATCCTTTGGGAAGGAAATAATTCTGCATCCATATCTAGCCTTACAGAACTACATTCCATCAAACACCACTGTTAAAAAGATAAGGTTAGGACTGGAAACTGGCATGCTCAGCCAAATTTCAACAGCCCTTGACCATGAAGTATGACCTTTCACTCCATTATCAATTAACATCGTTCATCTATCCATTTCTACCTTTCATTACATCCTACTATAACTACATTGTCCAAGCTGAAATCATGATGGACCTTTACAATCCCATAATTTGAGTTACATAAAACAATTGAGGAAAACTATCTCTCAAATCTATCAATGTGTGACAATGAATTCAAAACTCACTATTTTCAAGTACAAAGGCTACTATTCCTACAACCCCCAAACCAAGCAAACTATAAAAGAAAACTTTCCATGATATGCCACCTATTGACAAAATTGCCCTACATACATGTAGATGTAGAAAAGGAGCAAATTTATCAGTGTTTTTGTAGACTAGTAGCCATGATATCAAATCATGGACATACATATTCAGGCTGGACTCAAACTAATGATCTCCTGATTACCGGACAGGTGTCTCTATATATATTAACTTTCAATGATGTTGGAAAAAATTTTCTAACAGAGAAGAGCTACTACCTTCAAACCATCACGAATAGGAACATTCTTCATCAAGTTGTTAACCCGCTGAAGACAAGTCCCGAGTATACTCGGGCAGGTGTCTATGGGAAATGCATGTTGTAGCAAAATCAGTCCATCCTCAACAGTTTAATTTATGGGGAATTGTCCTATCTCTGATAGATACAAGGGATTAACAAATCCATACATTCAGATCATCTCTTACCTGGAGGACGGCCATTATCCATGTTTTTTCGATGAACAAAATATTGACTGATGACCGTGAGATGAAGACACCCAACTGATAGACAACTTGATACCTGCAAGGAAAATTAGTAAATGACCAATACACAATAATCCTTCTTGCATCTTTCTCTTCCAAGGCAGGATCTTTTCTGTATTTTTGTTTTACTTTGCTTGCTTGTGTTTTCTTCTTTTTTTTCCCCAATAACACAGGCTTCAAACTACCACACACAGCATATATTTTGCAAACAGGGACTTCAACGAAAAATTCTGTCGAGTGGCTGAATTTAGGATAGAGAACCACTTTTACCAAATGACAAAGACACATTATCCCTTTTCTTTTTTAGGCAATCTCACAAAATTTGTGATGATAAAAACAATACACATCGTACACAGTATAACAATGAAAAACTTTCCCTTTTCTCTCCCTTTTATTTCCAATTCCTTCTTTCCAGCAGAAACTATGTTGATGGGTTTCTTTAGTGGGCTTTCATGCAACCTTTATCCTTTTATTCTAAATAGTCACTACGTATTCACCAATTTGTCTCTTCCAAAGAGCAGTGATTCAATACACCAGGACTTCTTGGGAAATCCCCCAAAAGGGACCCACAATCTGACTCTAGTACTTAATTGCATGTATATGACAATTGCAAAACCAAACCATATACTTGTGTGAATTTTTCAAAATTTATCGTGAATGAAACAAGCTCTCAATATAGACATAAATTCATGGCACACACCACACGCTGGTGACAACTGTATCGTAAGATAGCTTGCCAACCCCAGCACCATGAGATTGAAAAATAAATGATAATAGAAAGAAAGAAAGTGCTGTTTCAAAAGTGATCATGGCTTTGAATCATACAAAACATTTCTATGTCAGCTGAGTACATTTACAAGTTAATCGCGTGAGATACAGATGTAAATCGCTTCTCTTTTGTTCATTTTTTTGTATTTCCTCAAGCACCGACGGCCACTGTGCAAGGCCTTGCCCATCAAGAAGTGGATTGCAAGGCAAGAGTGTCAGAAAACAGCTTTTCTGGGGGGCATTTCATGAAGTGTTTTGTCTGACAAATTTGTCCGACAAATTTGCTCTTGGTCAATCAGATGCTTGTCAGAAAAAAATATCTGACAAAACTCTTTATGAAATGCCCCCCTGGTTTCTCTCACTGGTCCACTCTTGTCATCTCATTATGAAAATGTCAAAAATAACAAACGTATGGATGAATTAAATGGCAAGATTGCAATGATGGCTGAAAATGAATGAAATCGCTACAAGCATATGTAATCCACGTGAGCCAAAGACTGAAAAATGAACTACTGTATAATAGACAAGTATAAGATATTTGTGGCATGAAAATTTGCAAATTGGAGCCAATGGCTTTTTCCATGCCATGAAATTTTCACTAACTGCCACTGGCATCTTCTGCATCATAGTGTAGACAAGAACTATTCGTGTGCATTTTACTTTTGCAATCTTGGCTCTCAAGAAATTTGCAAGATTAAAATGCACATGAACATTTCTGGTTTTACAGTATGCAGACATACAGCACCATGAGCTTACCATCTGTACTGAGCTTCGTGCGACAGCCATGCCCCAGGGAAGAACAGCAACTCAAACTGAAGATAAAAATGTTACAAAAAATTTGTCATCATCTATTATACATACTTGAAATGAAGCTATATTTTGGCAGCAACAACATTTTAGAATAGGTACATAGTACATATGACATTGGTATGTACCTACCTGGTTATAAAATCAAAGGTCACTGCCCATATTTAGATGCAGAGCTGCCAACTTTTGTAAAAGCCTTTCAGTACTATGATGGCTGAAAATCAGTAATTGCACCTTTTTTGAGTGAAAATCAGTAATCCTTAACAGTGTTATAGAATTTATCACAGACAATGATTATTTCTAAAATCAGTAATTTGCTTGTAACCTTCAGTATTCTTGTCCTATTTCAGTAGAAATTACTGAAAATCAGTACTAGTTGGCAGCTCTGTAGATGGATGGCTCATCTCTTTAACCGCATTGTTCAGTCACCAAAACTCACCCCTTTTTTATGTTTCAGGGTCACACAAGTGATGTGTTAAAGGGAAAACATGCACAAGTTTGCATCCGCCTGCAGAACAGTTGATATTTGCACTAAATTGTGCACATGTGCATATTAGAAATATGTGAAAAAAAAAAAATCATGTTGGATGAATAACAGGATTTCTGGAACACAAAAATAACTGATCATCTATGAATTACAATGTACAAATTTGTCACGTGAAGAAGTATACCTACCAGTCCTTGGTTGATGACATACTCTGCGATGTACACAATCATCAGAGGTATAATGAGGTACAGACTTGACTGTATGGGAAGAAAGAAAATAGCAAGAGATCAAGAGGATTGTCTCATAAATAAAACAAGAGAAAAAATAGTGTAGGACATATCCTTTAGAGAAATACTGATTGCCCTACAATCACGATGGGGATTTTTTATGGCAGGAGAAAAATATTGCAATCTGTAATGTTATCAGTATTAATAATAGTGGCTATTTGTATAGTGCACAGGTCTACCTTTCGTTGCTCATGGCACTTCAAGAAAAATACATGCGTACATAACACAAGAACAGCATACCTGCCAACATTTCAAGATGAAATATCTTACACGTGGATTGCAAAAATCTTATTTTATATGCAAACTGAAGTTAAAAATCTTACTTTCGGTCAAATCTTCAGAAAATACACATGAAAAGTATATCTAAATATTTTTTTAAAATCTGATTTCTCTGACAGAAAATCTGATTTTGCTATTTTTAACGTAAAAAATCTTACTGAATCTGATAAAATCTTACTAGTTGGCAAGTATGGAACAGGGAGAAAAATAAAAAATTAACTAACTAGCAAACACAACTTGATAAAGAACAAAATTTTCTTAAACATTGTAGATTGCAGTTTATATGAATTGTCTATGTGAGAGGAACAATATGTTTTCTGTTTGGATTTGAATGTTTCTCTTGATGACAACTGACGTAATTGAATAGGTACAAGCCGTAGTTGATTCCAAAGTTTGGCTCCTATTATGAAAGCATGATGCCTCATCCATGTTTTATTCTGAGCATTTGAAGCAAACAGTGCATGTGATGACGTATTTTGTGCCGGATTGTATTTGGGAATAGAGTTATGCAGGGATGTCGGGGAAAGAGAACAATCTGAGAGATGTAATGTACTAAAAACAGAATCTCAGAAGTAATCCTCTTTTCAACTGGCAACCAATATAAAGAACGGAGAATTGGTGATACTGAATCTGACCTTAATAGTAAGCGTCAACAAATGAGCGGCAGAATTTTGAAACTGTTGGAAGTTTGTGACATTTCTCTTTGGGAATTTACAAAACAATGAATTCGAAAAAATCAAAACAAGAGAAACATCACAGCATGAATGTGAATACAGCACACTATATCTGCTGCGGATTTGGACAAAAACTGTCATATGATACTTAAATTACGCAACTGATAGCTAAAATTCCACTGAACTCGAGTTATATGACTTTGAAAAGACATTTCCTGTTAAACATAATGCCTAAATTATGAACGGTTTATGATGGAATGATACAAGTGCTATCGATATAACATGACATGATAGGTCTGCTTTGAATCCAATAGCAAAAACTCAGTTTAATCATCATTCAGTTTAACCCTAAAAAGACTGGGCTATTTTGATGCCTCGCAGGACTGGGGGGTGGGGGGCTCATTGAGCCCCCCCCCCCCAAGATCTTGGCCGTTGACCGCGTGATTGCAATGAAAATTAGCATGCGCATCCCCCATAAGGTAATTATCTCACAATTATTCAAATTCATTCTTGATAAATTAATCATGCTAATTTATGCATTAAAAAAAAAAAAAAAAAAAAAACGGCTGTAAATCTGTAATTAAAGGTCCAAAACTGCTAATTTTTGGTCTAGGTACTCTTGGTAGGATTCTTATTGAATGTACATCAAAAAGACGGCAGTATCAACATTTTTTTCTAATTGTTTTCAACATTCTATTTTTTTTGTTTTTACTGACGGAAATCATCGGCGACACTATTCCGATCATAAACAACATGAAATCAATTGATTTTGATCAGTAAAAGTAAAAATAATGATACATTTATGAATTTTGGTCAGCAACAGAATTTGCAGGTTTTTGAGCAATTTCAGGTCTGACATGCACTTACAAAATATTGCGTTACTTCAGAACCGTGTACCCAGGCGTCGCGAATTTGGTCTTAAAAGTTGCGCAAGACTTAAAAGAAAAAAGTCATAAAACGTTGCGGCGCGAAATTTTTACGTTACAGAGTTATCGTGAAAAATGTCGAGGGCCCCCCCCCCCGTCTTTTCAGGGTTAAGGCCACTGGATGCATGGCAGATTTTCACGTCTTGCAAACATGCTTCAAGTTTTGCAATGGCGGATGACAGTGAAGACATAGTATGTTTGAAAAAACAGGTGTTATATGTCATCTGCAAAACAATAATATAATGTTTGTAAAATACCAGTACTTTACTGATTGGTTGCATGTAAAGGGAAAAAAAGCAGTGGGCCTCCAACAGAACCCAGCGATACACCAAATTCCACAGTGGTTTTACCAGAGGTAGAATTACCAAGTCTGACAAACTGAAATTTATCAGATAAATTGAACATACATGTAAACTAATCAAGGACATTTAATTAATACCCAAAGATTTCAACCTTTGGATTGGGATAGCATGAGCTACTGTGTCAAAAGCTGAGATCAATTATGACAAGAGCAGTGATGCTACGACAATACAATTCTCTGAAAATACTAAATTGACTAATAGTGTTTCCACTCTTTGTCTCTATGACCAGGCTCGTATGCAGATTGAAATGAATCAAACAATTCATTATCTTGCAAATATGGTGTCAATTGTGAGAAACAACCATTTCTAGCAGTTTTCTCAAAAATGATGAATTTGAAAATGGACAGTATTTTTGAGACACTTCTGATATTAGCCTGTATTTTTCATCTATTCAAGGTTGGATGAATAACATTTCCTTTACAAAACCCATGGGACTACATGTACACCTAAACTTGGGAAAGCATTACTTATTTAAAACAAGGAAAAGTAGACATTACGCGGTGCGTAATATATGTCCCCGCCGGAAGTAGCATTTTGTAGCAAAATGTACAATACAGGTCAGAAATCAAGGTCAAAGGTCAAAGAAGTCAAAGGTCAAAATTCTGTGTACAGGTTTTGAAGCCCTCACCTAGTGCCATCACATAAAGCAAACGGAATTGAAATCGGGTTAGAAATGGCGAAGGAGTAGCATTTTGTAGCCAATGTACAATATAGGTCAAAAATATAGGTCAAAAATCAAGGTCAAAGGTCAAAGAAGTCAAAGGTCAAAATTCTGTGAAGAAGTTTTGAAGCCCTCACCTAGTGCCATCACATAAAGCAAACAGAATCGAAATAGGGTTAGAAATGGCGAAGGAGTAGCATTTTGTAGCTAATGTACAATATAGGTCAAAAATAAAGGTCAAAGGTCAAAGAAGTCAACAATCAAAATTCTGTGTAGAAGTTTTGAAGCCCTCACCTAGTGCCATCACATAAAGCAAACGGAATCGAAATCGGGTTAGAAATGGCGAAGGAGTAGCATTTTGTAGCAAAATGTACAATACAGGTCAAAAAATCAAGGTCAAAGGTCGAAGAAGTCAAAGGTCAAAATTCTGTGTAGAAGTTTTGAAGCCCTCAACTACTGCCATCACATAAAGCAAACGGAATCGAAATCGGGTTAGAAATGGCGAAGGAGTAGCATTTTGTAGCAAAATGTACAATATAGGTCAAAGGTCAAGGTCAAAGGTCACAACTGAAATTCTGTGAAGAAGTTTCAAAGCTCCCATGTCGTGCTCTCATATAAAGCAAACAGAATCAAAATCGGCTCATAAATGACAGAGAAGTAGCAAATTGAACATTTTGATCACACACGGACGCACACACGGACGGACACACAGACACACACACGGACACACACACGTACGGAGCCCGTTTCATAGTCCCCTGCTCGAACTCGTTCGGCGGGGACAAAAACAGGTACCAACACTACGCTACACTTCTTAAAGGTAGGGGATACCTTTTACAGACCTCCCAAAATGCAGCAAAACATTAAATATGAACCTCAGGGGACTTGCTTAGGCCACTGCTTAGAAATTTGGAAGTCAACAGTTATCTAAAATTTGAATAATGCACAAAACTCAACTACTCAGTAGTTCTGTGTGTCAGCCACACTTACGCCTTTTTGTTGCATTCTTCTGTATTTGTGATCTATAAACACAAATCTAAAAGTACAAGAGCTGATGTAATAACATATAGAGTATGTGGCAAGAATGTATATAGAAATGTTTGTAAGTGTTGATGAACTTTCTTCACAAAATATACATGATGCACACACATCCAGTACATGGGTCTGCAAAGGTAGCCTAGTAATGTACTGGAATTTACGGTGAGCCCCGAAAACAATTCAATTCAAATCTAACGGTCAAAAAAATGTACTAAATGTTACCTTCCACTTTCAATACTTTATGGGAGTTTCTAAACTGATACTCTCTTCAACATACCACTGTATTTATACAACTCTTCATTTAAGGCGTGCAAATGGGATTCCCTACCTTTAACCAAATTTGTTGGGATTGGATCAAATTCACATAACATGTGGTAAGTATCATATCCTCATCTGACGATGATATTTTAATCATTATTTATTTGGCCACACAATTGCAATATAACAGTATAAACACAAAGGTACATGTACAAAATGTATAAGGGAGTGACACATGGACCAGGGCTCACAAAAGAAAACTTCTTTACTACTATAATTTGGCAGTTCTACAGACAACATACCTTGATGACTGCAAGTTTTTCTCTGACTTTGAGGTGTTGGAGGGATTCATCTTCTGCTTCTGAGCTGCTGGTCAAAGCCGAGTAGTGGGTCAAACGCCGACCCCAGTCACATCGATGAACTGTGGGTACTTTCACAAGGAGCAGGAAGTAACTGGAAAAGTGAACCACAAAGCCTTTGTACACACCAGCCAAATGAAAATTCAGGCAAGGGATTTTTTTTTTTTTTCATGATCACAAATTATAGCATGTTAATTATATTTTATTCATATCAACTCAAAAGAGGTTTGGCTCAGAAATTTTTTGAGCTATTTTGGCTTGTAATAGTGCACCTTCAGAGAAAAATGCTCACACAATCGATATAGACTTGCAATTCACAGGCTGCAGTAGAGTGCAGGTCTTACACAGAAGGCTTCATGGGATGTATGTACACCGTAACTAATTTCCTGAAAATTTATTCACATTGTCAAATAATGGTGCCATTACACATACTCATGTTGCCATTTCCCTTTATTTCCCAAATTTGACTTGCAAAACTTTCTCAATCAATTCTTTCATATAAGTAATGCTAATTTAAATTCACATTATCACATAGTGCAATATTTCCTAATCGAGTTGTTAATTTCTTGATGCTAAAAGAGTGTGTTATTTCACAACATTGGACGGATGTGAAAAGACCTAAGGCTACATGCATATTTTCCCTAGATAACATAATTTTTTGGCCTTAATATGGCTTACGCTATTACATTGTTTTGTTGTGAGTAATCTTTAATGCACACTGGTAATTTAACAGCCAGGAGTCTATTCATAATTTTGTTATGTGAAATGAGTGCCAAAGTTCTCCTTGGAACATTTCTGAAAAGGGAGCGAAAACACACCATGACAACAGCAAACTGGTTAAAGCAAATGCTTTTTTTTTTTTTTTTGCTTATTTTTCTGTGCATTGTAGTCATTCTGGCAGTGGGGCATTACAGTGCATCCCAACTAATGTGTCATGAAAACAATCATATGAAAAGTACACACGAAATGCAAGACAAGTCATCCCTTTTATGCCCCGTATGGGAAAAGTTTTGTTGACCAGTACAGTTAGATATTGAACAATGACAGCTGAGCTACTCATGGTGTAACAATGTGTGTACCTCAGAGCTAAAATACAGGGGACCACAAGCATAACTAGGACGGTGGTAGACGGTGAGAGGCCAGCCGCTATAAGACCTGCGTAGCACAGTGCACCAAAGAACCCAGCTGCGCCTGTCCCTGAAGAAAATGTTGACACCACATTCCTGCCATGGATTAAAAGGAGGGGGGGGGGGGGGTAAGGGGGAGAGAAATAAAAGACTACATTGTACATTTATTTCCGCTGTTAAATGGAACCTGGAGCTGGACTGCTTTAATAGATGCTCTCTGTTCTTTCTTTTTTTTTTTATATTATCAATAAACAGTCAAACATTTTAATCCTGGGCTTCTGTCTAAAAATTTTTTCGCTGACTTTTGTCCGGCCAAATCAATCCCCATCTGCCCTCAAAGAAACAAACACAAACAGACACAAACAAAAAAAATAATAAACAGCTTTAAAGGAGTTCTTCTGAGCAAAAATTTTGCGAAGGCAGATAGCCATTGCAGTGGACAAAGAGCATCAGGATTTATTGCACTTAGAAGAAAATTGAAGTGTAGGGACATTTCTATAATCAGAATGAAAGGACACTTGATTTTATACCTCTTTTAGAAAGCAGGGGGAATAACACTACCTTTGACCATGTGTCTGTAACAAGATAAGGCAATGTGCATTTCTTATAAAATACAAAAGTTTTGTTGAATTCTCTTTAAGGGTTTCTTCTATTGTTGTCTTGCAATGACGTTACAAACTGTTGTAGTCTTTTCATCCAGCTTTAGTGGCACAGACACTGTAAAAATTCATAACTTTTAAAGGGATTGTCTGATTTTCCTAAAACAACAGCGTTCTCCTAAATCTTAATGCATGCATTCACTCATCCACATATTCAGGAATAATTCCTCTTTACATAGATTTTCATGACCATTTGTAAATTACGTGTCGCGGACAAAAGGTAAAATGACTCCTCACTTGTTATAGAAGGCACAGAGACTCAAGAAGGTGAATTCCCCAAACCCTGCTCCGAATGAGGCGATCCCAATACCTTGAGTAGGAACGAGACAAGAGTTCCAAAATTTGGACTGTCAAACAATCATTTTCACCAAAACATACTCATAGGATGTTCACGACAAACATACAATGTAGAGCAGTCTAGTGCTAGACACAGTCAACTAGGATAACTTCACTTCACATGCATCAATTTGCCATCGATAGTGATACTTCATTTACAATTTGAAGAAGCTCATTGATCTTGACCACTGACCAAGGAGTGTCCTTACCACCTACCCTCAAACATTCCACTGCTGTGGAAATCCTTGTACAAAGGACTTAATCTAAATTAATACAGGATTAATTTCCATCATGCACTCACATTTTCTAAATGGGCTTGCATCATTATCTAAAGTATTACAATTGACAATAAGCTAACTTGGAATTGTCATATTGATAATATTTGTAAGATAGTGTCAAGAAATATTGGCATTATTAATCACGTTAAACGGATTCTCCCCAAGTCAGTGCTTCTTATGTTATATTCAACTCTTATTCTTCCTTACCTTAATTATGGCGTAATGGCATGGGGAAATGCAATACAAACAAAAATGGACAGGGTACTTCTCTTGCAGAAAAGAGCGATGCGTTTAATATGCAATACCGCTTATAGATCACACACTGATGTCTTGTTTAAAGAAAACCGTATTCTTAAGATTACTGATTTATATCGTCTTCAGCTGGGTTGTTTTATGTACAATGTAGAAATTAACGCTACCCCTGCTGTATTTAAGGAAATGTTTCGAAAAAATAATGTTATACATAATTACTCAACGAGGAATGCGAATGATTATCATCTTCCTAAAAATAGAACTAGTTTTGGTAACAGAAATTTCATGTTTACTGGTCCTAAGCTTTGGAATTCCTTTGATCGTTCACTAAAACAAGCTCAGAGCTTGAATAGCTTTAAGTATAAGCTTAAAACTTTGTTTCTTGATAAGTATTGATAAACAGTTTTATGGTAATAAAACGTATATGTATACTTCAATCAATGTTTTCTAGAAGTACTTTCATTAAGTATACTCGGAAGGTTATCTTCTGTTTCATTCATTATTCTAATGGTATATAATGTACACTGTAAACACTTTATACATAAACCTGTGCTTTGTAACATATACATGACTTATTGTATATCCATAGTACGGTTCATAATTGTGCCCTTGTAAATAGTGTATATATGGTGTTTTTGTTATTCCACTCAGCCTTATCTTTGATACTATTTTGTCTATAATATGTAGGGGGACTACATTTAACAAGCAGTGCTTCTAAGTAGTCCCCTCCACATTTGTACATGGTGTGATTTTATCTCAGAATATCACGATATTTTGTATATACATGTTATATACTCTGTATAGTATTGATATTATATCCACTATGTGTTATACCCTGTATATCTCATCATATAATGTCCACTATGTGGAATATGAATAAAATTTCATTTCATTTCATTTCATTTCATTTCATTTCATTTCATTTCATTTCATTTCATTTCATTTCATTTCATTTCAAAGAAACATTGGATGTAATGTGCAGTTTGCTGGGATACTTCTGCCTCCTCAAGGGATAACCCAGTTCACTATATTCTGGCATTAGTATGGCCCTTCGCCTGTTCACATCTCACTCTTCTTCACCTTTGACCTTCAGGTTAGATCTTTAACCTTGTTTGCATGACAGGAAATATTTCCAAGTTAATTTCATTCCTTCTTCTCATACTACCCTCATGTCGGACTATGCGACTTTTTTTTTTTTTGGGGGGGGGGGAGGGGGGTGAAGTTTGGGCTGGAATATGACAATCCAAGCAAAACTGAGTAACCTCTAACTTTGAACTCTGACCCTTCACCCTTATCATTTGAATATCTGAGGTATATACTGTACATGCTTCATCTTCTTTCAAATCACGGGGAGATTGTGAGAAATGGCTGTGACTCAAACCAGAAGAGGCATTGACATACCTAGGAGTCTGAGGGAGATTGTCTCGGAGAGAGCCACTAGGAGGAAGCTGCAGGAACTTGCAAAGATACAGATCAATATCCGGGCACTAAATAGGGAGACAAAGAAACAAGAGGGTGAGAAAATACATACATACATACATAAAATGTACAAACATACATACATACATGCATGCATTCATGCATTCATTCATTCATTCATTCATTCTTTTTTTCTTTCTTTCTTTTACATTCAATGTTCAACTCTACACTCTAGCTACTAAAGATTTTACACTTGGCTTCCCCTCACAAAATATTGGAATATAATATTCATTTAACAAAAACAAAACAGTGGGGGAGAGAAACCATGAAGTCTCTTTATGACTGTTTGCTGTTTATTTCTTTTTTTTTTAATTAGTAGAGCATTCATGACTTTATAATTTGTTGTTTGCTAGCAATAATTTCGTTCTTAATCAACCCTTCATTATCACAGATATATTTTTGATTCGATATAAAGTTGAATGCTTATGTGGGGTTGGGGAAATGGGGGGCCAAAACAAACCATGTCAATGTCAGCATAAAAAAAATACTGATCATTAAAAACAGTAATCATTTCGAAACAACAATTTAAGTAAAAATATGCTAACTCCAAAATACATGACACTTTATACTCACGCAAATATGTCTACTGTGAAGCACAAGAACAAACACTACACTGGCAGCTCTATCATTTCAATACAAAAGCAAAGCTAGCTCACTCGAGCAAAAAGACATTTGAAAGTTGTTTATCATCACGAAAAACCAACACAGATCAATAATGTATCCACTATACCCAAGTGAAGGAATGACAAACTATTGCCTATAAGACCCCATTGCAATGCCTAGCCTGGTAACCTACGCTATGTGCGACTGAAAGAATACTCACTCATATGGAATGAATTCTGCAAACCAAGGAGACAGTAGTTTGATGCAAATACTTGGGATTATGTCACAAAGTAGCACAAGCTGAAAAATAGGAAGTGAATGTACAATCAGAGAATAATGAATTATAGTCACATTTATTATCAAATATCAGTGGATAACAAAATCCAATGCAGTTCTTGCATAAATCAGTCGGCAAAGTCATTTGTGGGTGCATGTGTAGAAAAAGGATAATGAGTTTAATACATGACATCTATTGTAAACAATATACCAAGATAGTGAATAACATATATGTGTTATGTGAAGATTTCAAGAAAATTGCACAAAACTATATTGTTTCTGCTTTACAGAAACTTGTAGAAATTCAGGAGCACTGTTGGTTCAATTGATATGGCTTGTTTTAAAAACAAACAGGTGCAAGTTCAAGCCTATCAAGTGCTTACATCCTTGAACAATGCTTTTGACTCACAATACAATATTTCATTTTGCCCAACAGCATATGGGGGGGGGGGGGTTGTTAGTAATTCTGGGGTTCTGTATTATTGTAAGGACCCTCTGACAGAAGCAAAGGCCAACACTAGAGAGGTTGTATCTACGGCAAAATCAGCCATAGTTTATGTAATTAACACAAATGACATTTATGCATTAAAGATTTGGGCATTTGTCAATTGAGATTGAGAAAGAGAGAGAAAGAAAGAGGGGGGGGGGGGGGCTCACAACATCACTTACTGCTGTGCTAGTTGGGTTGCAGTCGTATGGATTTTCAGGGTGAGTCCCGTTGGTCAAATTCTGAAAAGGGAAAGTCTCAGGAGTTGTCTGCAACAATCAACAAAAGCAGCAAAAACATTTCTGTCACTTTACTAATAATTCATTATCAATAGTTGATTTTGTCTATTAGGCACTCTTGGGGAGGAAAATCTGGTGGTAGAGAACCAAACAAAGAGAATCAAATCTCATTCACTTTTCACTAAAAATAGTTCCCATTTCTGTGCAAATTCAAGAATCTGCACGGAGCACATCTGTTGATGTTCGAGGTGTTGTATAAAACAAATAATGTATGGCCTTTACTCAGTGCAAGATGAGATGCAGTACACTATTTAACTTGGCTTCGCCTCATTGAATAGAACGCCTCTCTGTCACCTTGTGCAAAATCCTGTACTATCACACTTGTGACCTTTCAATATTTGTATTTAACTTTTTAATTATACCTCAATAATGATATACAACCTTGAATCAGGTACATGTAGCTAAAAATCATACAATTGTGATTTCAACCGCTGAAATGCATTCAGCCCCTCTACACAGGCACTTTCAAGTTACATGTAGAGTATTTGCTCTTTTTTTTTTGTCTTATCAAATGGAGCAGAGACTTTTTACATGAATATCAAACTTGAAGCTTGCGGTCATCATTCCTTACAATACATACATGCAAGAATCTACAACACCCGAGCTGCATTCTATTTATACCCGACACACACTCACATTGGTTTCAATCATATGACATAAAAACCTGACTAACAGTTTCAAGACAGCTCTAGCAAGGAAATATTATACAGCTGGTACAACGGTCAAGTACTTCATTATTATGTACGCTGCATTCATATCTAACTCAAGAACTGACATGACCATTATCCAATAATAGACCATATCATAAATCAATGTGCAAATTCACAAGTTCATCTGCACACTACAAATTGTGTACATGACAGAGGTTTTATCACATGCGTTTCAAGGAATTCTAAAGTTCCAGCTATTTTCATGTGACAGTGATACTAGAGTAGCTGCAACTGCATTAAAATGCGAATTGGTGCTGCTCTTGTATCATCACCTTGAAAGCCCCTGATTGTTCCGTAAAATGAATCTTCACAAAATTTCCTACAATGTACACTGACATGAAATTGATAAGATAATGTTGTCGTCTCTGGCATAAAATTACTGTAGCTCTAACTAAAGCAATGATGGATTGTGAGGGGAAAAGGGACATTCTAGACAATGTATTATTCTACATTTTGCAGTACAATGTACATAAATTGATAGTGCTGTGAATAGATTTGTGGAATTTATTGTGATTCTTGAGCACAAAAACCATAACCCAAAACCATGTATTACATTGAACAAGGATGATGACATAGGGGGCTCACATATATTCTAGTACTGTAGCAATTTATTTCATTACAAAACCACTTGCTTAACCAGTTCACCTGTGTAGGATTTGCAAGTTCAATGTATGCATGCTTTCTTTGTTCTGTTTCCATGAGCAACAAATCATGCATTTTTATGTGATGGTGTTATGTCAGCATCCTTGTTATCTGTGATTTGTTATGAATTTAGAAAACATTCATATTCATTTTAATTATATGCTAATCACATTAAATTATGTAACTCTGTACCCAGTATAACCAACTTAAAGATGTTCAAATGCAAAAGTCAGAAAATAATCCAGAGGTCTCCTTTAACTTCACTTGTTGTCTTTGAGTTTTCAACACTGAATCATTCAACAATTTTCATAGCACTGTACAGGAAACCTACATTGTGCGTGTACTGGTAAGACTTGTTGGCAAACACATGTCAGAGTTATGTCTTCCAGGGTCTGCATGCTAAACTGTAATTACAAAGAGAAGAAATTAAACTACTTATCAATTCAAAAGCCTTTCATGTTCTTACCACAGGGGCCAATGTGGGCTGAATTTTCGCCTGTCCAAGTATGTCGTAGGCAGCGCTAAGCATGATCACGTATGGATAGTTGTTGCACATACCAAATATCCTATTAACGAAACAACCAATTAAAGTATGTAATATGAAAGAGGTCAAAAGTCAACAAAACTATGTCAGAATTATTTCTGTGACACCCAAGTCTCTTGGTAAAGTCTTAATAGGCTTTCAAATAAATGTAACTTATAATAGACAAGAATAAACATGCAGTGATCTATTTTGCATTTTAATTTAGACAGTTGTCAAAATGAGAGTACAAGTGTAATACCACTGAAGTACCTTCCAGGGAACTAAGGCCATTGGTATGGAATCTTTAGTTGCTGAAGGGTTAAGAGAGTGAAGCTCATAAAGATTGACCCACAAGTTCTTCAAAGCTTACTGGCAATTGGTGTCAATGGTATCAAAATAGTGTTGCCTACCAAATGAAGAACATGAAAGTAACTTCATTGTCGCACACAAAAAAGGTCTTTATCTGATTTATTAAGCTCTACTTGCACATAAAATAAAAAATTATGCATCCTGTCTTACGAGCTTGGAAGGTGTAGGAGTTCTGTCGTTGTCGTTGGTTTTTTGTCTTATTTTCTTTGGTTTTTATTTTAAAGTGGTTTCATTTTCACCCACTGATTTACTGACGTTCATGGGTTAGTTTGCATTGCGTGCCAGCATTAGGCTCATGATATGTAAACTTTGTACCTGACAGCAGGGGCGGATCCAGGAATTCCATAAAGAAGAGGCAACTTTGCAAAATTATACGGGGCACATGCCCCCCCCCCCAATTTTCTTTTTATTTCTTTTGTTTCAACAAAAAATAAAGAGGGGGCGGGCACCTGTGCGCCCCCTCTCTCCCTCAAATCAGGGAGATTTAAGTATTACTCTTATCCAGACATGAACAGATTTTGACATTTTCAGGGAGACTCCTGCAGAATCAGGGAGACTTGGCAGCTCTGCTGTCTGACAGGAAAAATATTACTGTAATTCAGTTTCATGCACATCTTATGTTTCATTTCTATACATAGCATCGATACCTTCAAGCCATATCTGACTCTACTTTAAAAACTTAAAGTCACTAAAATGCAGTCAAATACAGTCTGTAGGAAGTACATCATATGCCACAAGAAAAAAACATGCTTGGTTCATCTCTTTTATCCAAGTTTTTTTTTCCCCTTTTCCCTTTCTTACCAAAAAGCAGTCAAATTACGAATCATGGTCGAGCGCAGGTCTGAGACACCATCATTCTCGCTGCCCTGAATTTGGCTGTCCGTTTGATCTGATTCTCCCATTCTGACCAATCCTGTGTTCCGCTGCTATGACTGATGTTGATCTGTAGTTTAAGAATCCAACACAGAGATAATAGTAGACAATGCCCTTTTAATAGTTTAAATGCAAGAGAAGATCATATATGTGTACATGGAGCCGACATGTACATGTACATTGTACATGTCTCTGCAGCAAGCAGGGTAAATTACCCATATTACGGTACCAATCCACATTATATCCACAAAAATAAAAAGGTAATCGTGACAACCCCTCTCACCTGAAAATTTCAGATATATGCCTACTGTACCCGACCTACCAACACATACTGTATTAAGCAACATGTACATTAGCGGAAAAATCTGTCTGTCCGGAGTTTTTTATCATCTATTTTTACTTTTACGGCTCTCCTACAGGGGATTTGTCGTATCCCCGACGATAAGATACTACAGACAAATCTTTCGGTCGACAAGTTTGATTATAGGCCTACTTATTCCAGGGCCATTCTCAGATTAAGTGTTCATTTCCATGTGAGTAAAACCGAAAAATCAACCACAAAGTAATACATTCAAAGATGTGTTTTCGGTAACTTCAAAACCGGTCAAATATGAAGAAACAAAAAGTGGAACATTCTAAATGATGGCCATTCATTGAGTAAAAATGAATTGAAATAGAGCATCATATATGATTTTTGATCACCAATCAGATACGTTACCGCAAATTTACATGTTGTAATGGACTCCTAACTTTGAATTAGATTTATTGTTTTGATCCAATTTCTGTTCAGGAAAAGATATCTGTCCCCCCTAAAGATACATGTATTGGGGTTTTTCAAGAGGTAAAGATGTTGTCATCCCTTGCTAATTGGTAGAAATTATTTCAGTGTGGTAGGTTGAAATATGTTTTTTGCTGAAATGAAATATAACCTTAAGATTCACTTTGTATTTTTAACAAATTTCTCTTACAAATGAAGTTTCGATTCCCACAAATCATGCAAAGGGAACGATCCGATCTGGAATTTGAACAGGAAACAAATATGAATTGCTTTCCTGGGGAAATAACTATTGTGATGGACTTGCAATAAAGAGAATAGATCAGGCGTATAACTTGACTTTGTTGCCTTCTTTAATCTCTTGTGGTATACAAACTGACAAATTCAACAACAGTGTCGGTTACCCTGTAGACGAAACAGATAAGAAAGGCATTCATGAATATAACACATATGGAATGCTGCACTATAATAAACATACACAACTTCTTCACCTTAACTGATGAATGACAAAATGAGTTTCTTCTCTCATTTCTTATACTGATGTTTTCCACAATGTATTCATAGTACAGTGTATTTATAATCAAAGTTATCTCTACAACAAAGAGAGCAAAACCAGAAATGTGTGGTATGCTTTGAGATTGAAGAGTGATATGAAAAATATAAATTTTCCATTTTGCATATGCATGTAAGAAAGAATACAGATTATACCAGTTTGATGTTTTGCTTCAAGCATTGTTAGTCTTTCTACACTCTGTCTGAGATGCTGAGATTTAACAGTGAAAATAAACTCAAACAATGAGCTGAATTAAAAGCAGTTCAAACATAGACCAACTCTCCTTTCGATCAGTTTTTGAACATTACTGTACTTCAAACGTATGTATGTGTCATTATGAAATACTCTATGTGATACTAATAGCACTATCGTGACAATACTGTAAAACTCCTAACTTCAAGTCTACGCGTGTGCCTCATCACCAAGAATGTTGGTTAAAATATCACTCCGCCGCTGCCATTGTCACTGAACTAAAACATAGTGGAATGCGTGTCCCTATTCCCAACACGAGACCGTGCAGCCAAATTAACGTGTTGCGTCGCCATCTTCTTAGGGCAATTTTTCCTTATATGGAGTGCACGCTTAGGCGCGGTCAGACTGGGCCACTGGTACGCACACAAGCAAGAGTACGCCGTCCAGTGGCTAGTGATTATGACGTAACAATGCACGTTTGTATATGACAATGGCTTACGCTTCGGAGACACAGCCCGCACTCCATATAACTAAGGAAAAATTGACCTAACAAAATGGCGGTGGTAGCAAGTTTTGGTGGCTGCGCATTTCCTGGGTGAACACGCATTCCACTATGTTTTAGTTCGGTGGCCATTGTGCGCGGAACCGTTTCTATGGAATCAAGCAAACATTAAAATGTAGTTCCTACTAGAACGTGCCTTATTTTGGTGACCCATGTACGGTAAACAGCAATGTACAGTGTACCTCCAACTAAATCATACATATTATTGTGCTACAACCTTCATCATCCAGATAACCTTTCACACTAAATCAAACTTGCTTTCAATTTGAGAACAACAGCACTGAAATTCTCACATTCACCTCCACGTCAATCATCCACTGAACAACATGTATAACTCTACGCGCACTGCACTACTGACTGCACTACGTTCTGTAAGTGTAAGTCAATGTGCGAACTATGATACAATAACCAGCGAATAATTATCATCTTATCAGTGTGATAGAAACATTCCACGAGCATTTATACTGCAGTTGTATTACCTTAAAGTGTAGAGTGAAATCCTCAGGAATCTATGGAAGTCATATCGAGCGAAAAACTGCTACAGACAACTCCGTCGCTTAGCAAACTGCTGTGAGACAATCATGTGTGCGACTCATGAATGATTCTACTCCCTAGTTTCTTGACCAGTAGTCGCTCTAAAGTCAATTACAATGTGTATCATAGTCTGGCTTCCAGACCCTCTGCCCATATTATTTCGCTATCCATGATATTGACGCCCTCAACGTCGAAAACTAGTATAGTTTAAGTTGATTTTCTCGCGCCTTTGCCTTCGGCAAAGGCGGCGACTTCGTCGCGGGGCGGCGACTTCGTCGCCGCGGAGTCCAGTTGGCAAAGGGTCTGGAAACCAGACTATGTGTATCATAACCACAATAGAAAAAAACCTGGTATCGCAAATGAAAGTGTCATATCATGACAACTATTGAAAAACATCGAATCACCTTTGGTAACGTATCTGGTAAAATATAACTAATAATTTTAGTTGTGTATGAATTAATAAATATCACCTGTTTAATTACCTTATGAATTGATGTAAAAATGAATGATGTAAGCCCAAGTTAACCATTTTAAACATTGTACGTAATATTTAAACTATGAAATGTAGTGGAAAAGAGCCCTAAATGTGAAAGCTGAGTTCTTCATTCACAGAATATTGTCATCTTACGTCTGAATGTATAATTATCCATCTGACTATAAATATTCATTAAGTTTTGATAGATAATGCAAACAAGGTTTAAAAAATATATTTTGCAGGCACTTAGAAGGAAGTAGGTACAGTCTCTATGAACTCGATATACTAAAAAGTTGTTTGACCTATGGTAACGTATTTGGCTCACCCCTTTTAATGAAAATGAATAAATAATTGTTCAACTTATCAATGAATCTTGAGTAGTTCTTCATATATGTTGAAAAACACTAGAATAAATATGCAACAGAACACTGAAACTTTTCTCGGAAGCTTTTCATAAACTACTTTTTATTCTTTTAAAGTTAGGTACCGTATCTGGCGTACCGTAAATGAATCTGTCGGTGAAGTTACAGAGCAATTTCTACTGAATATTATTCATTCGAACATAACTTTAATTTCTTATGGAAGCATCATTCTATGCAAAATTGTTTTATGAACACTTTGTTTTATATAACATTATTTGTCACCGTGGGTGCCCTGAATTATACGTAACGTATCTGCTAAATCTGAAAAGCAAAAAACTGATATGCTGAATCATAGCTTCGTCTTGTAAAATAAACGTTAAAAGTTGTTGCATGAAATATGAAAGTGGCTGGGTTTTATAGAATAGAACTTTGGAATTTGTGAGCACACAACGATTTGTTTGTCAAAACATTTACAATTTTTTTCAGCATTTTGATTATGTGGTAACGTATCAGTCGGAAAACTTGGCATTAAGTTGTGAGACACTGACACAGAAAGAAAAATCATGTGGAAGTGTTGCTCTTTTTCACCTCGCTGTTGTGCAATATCTGTCGCAGTGGGTGGCGTGAAATGTATGTAACGTATCTGTCCAAATAAAAATGTAGAAAACCGATATTTCAAACACTGTACCGTATTCTCAATAAAAAGCTGTTGCACAAAAAATCTATTAAAGTACTTGCAATGTATGAAGTATATCCTCAGGGTTTCATATACCGGTACACAGGGTCATTGCATAGTCTTGTTATTTTCGCAATGCTGTAACACTAAAGAAACTGGTAACGTATCTGGCGGTGAACTTGGCGACAGGTTTCAAAAGGCTATAAAAAAGAAGTCAATAAAATTTTTTGGAACTTTTCGAGTATTGTGATTAGCACATATGATATGCTCATCGTCCATGCAAATGACATTTGGAAAGCGTGTTTGTGGACGGAGGAGCAATAAAACATAATTCTAAAATAGCCGGCGACACTGCATTTTGGGGGTATTAACGAAGTTTAACAGCAAAATTTTATACAAAAAGGCAGACAACCGCATTTGATCGTGTTTATTTTTAACAAATAAAGACCTCGTGATATATTATTTAAACATTTAAATAGTATCTAATAGGTTTCAGGGAACCGCAAACTGTCATGGAATGTCGGCGACACCAAAATTCCGTATTTGAACACTTTTACTGAGAATGGGCCTCCAGTGGCACAAGGTAACAGAACTTTACATCTTTACACTTTACACTTTACAAAACTGTACATCACAGAACAGTTCAGTGTTGACTATAAGCTGTCAGGATGATACAGCTCTGTATGTTAATACATGTGCAAATATTTGAATATATCCTGAAACTCATACACATAGTCCCTACGACTATATGTTTCAATTAAGAATTAACAAAGGATATTTGCTAGGTATGCAACTGAAATACCTTCAGATAGCATTCAGAGGTGGCTCATTTGTTGAATTCTATTCAGTTAGCAGACCAAAGTCAAACTTAATTTACAGGATAAGTCCACCTTCATATACATACATGTAAGGATTGAGAGAATGCAGTGCACATCAGTAGAACACACGATCAGTGAAAGTTTGAGGAAAATTGGACAATCTGTTCAAAAGTTATGAATTTTTGAAGTTTCTGCACTGTCACTGCTGGATGAGAAGACCAAGTCAAACTACAGCTTGTAATGTCATGTGCATAGAATGTCCAAAGCTGCAACTAAGGAAAGTATAAAGAAAATTCAACAATACAAGTTACAACATACATTTGTATTTTTACTTTTCTTGCATCTTAGAGTACAAATCACAAGCTGTAGGCCTACTTGACTTGCCTCTTTCAGGAGACAGGGGGAATAATATTACCCATAGTGATAACATACAACAGTAGACTCTATGTCAGCAGTGAGTTGAGGGAATGTGTACTTTAAAAAAAAATTGTAGAATTCTCTTTAGGGTATATTTTCTTTATGTATATCGTTCTACGCATGTGACATCATACACTGTAGTTCTAGTAATCTAAATTCTCATCCAGTAGTGACTGTGCAGAAACTTTAAAGATTCATAAATTTTGAATGGATTGTCTGATTCCCCTAAAACTGGTTTAACTGATGTGTCCTACTGATAAGTGATATCATCGCTGCATTCATTCAAAACTTATGTAAATGAAGGTGGACTTGTCCTTTAAGATTGACTAAAAATTATGGTATGCCACTGGTTTCCCTATGTTCAATTTAATTAGCCTAATCACCGCCCACTTCAAATTATCATTAGGCCTAATGTTTAGACACCTAATGTTAGGCCTAACGTTACAGAATAATTCCATTGTTTATAAATTTATTTTATCTTGTATTAATGTCATGGCTAGACTTAAAGACCTAATAAAATGCTTGCAAAATTTTTTAATATGCAAAAGAAATGTAAAATATATGTCATGATTATCAATGTTAATATGTTGTCAGTGTCGTTCCGGTTTTCATTGCTTCTAGAAACTCCCCCAAATATCACATTTTTGGAGGACCCCGTTGCAGCTTTTGCGAAAAAGATAGTCACGTGACCAACACCCCTGAACCGATTGATGACGTATAAGCACGGAGTTGTGCTCAGTTAGCAGACGCCGCTCAGCACAAGCACTCAGATTACTAGCTTGGTACACGCGCGTACACGATAGTTAGCCCGGCCAGGCCCGGGCCCAGCGGGATGTGTGCTCCCGGTCGACACACTGACTGTCGACACGTACGCATTACCACGTACATTATCACTGGTTAATAGCTTGCACAGATACCTGGTACCTCGAGCATAATGTCTTCCCCTATATGGGTAAACTTCGACAATACGACATTGATGATGATGATGGAGACTGCAGCTCTGACGATAGCGGAGAGGAAGAGGAGGCACATGAAGTTGAAGGGGAAGATGGGGAGGGAGAGGCAGCCGATGAACCAGAACGTTATCGTGGGGCTGCACCTTACCGATATGAACCAGCTGCATCTCCCCCGCTGCCAGTGCAAGAGCGTATGAACATGGCACCAAGCCCGAGAATAGACCTCACGGAAACGATCGCCTGGGAAATACAGAGTGGTATGTCTGGTATGCCCCCATATAGTTTAACGTTAGAAAGGATACACTGTATTCTACATGACTGACATTGTAAGTTGTAACTGTCTAGTAAGTAGATTAGAAGAACAGGCCCAGCTCGCTCACAAAGTGAGCGGCTACTCCGGCCGCAGCAAGCAAGCGGGAGCGTCCCGGCCGTGGCCTGGCCCGTCGGCCGGCGCTTACAAGTTAAACTACCACTGAGTACCAGTAGTAGTCTAGTAGTAGATCTAGTAGCAGTCTACTAGTAGTTATAATAGTCTACTACTAGTAATAGTCTACTAGTACTACTACTAGTAGTGTACTATTACCACTACGGCACTAGGTCTAGTAGACTAGTAAGTAGTAATAGCAGAATCTTTGGTAGTAGTACAGAAGCTACACTCTAACGATTAACGGTTCGGGGGATATGTTGTTTACAGGGTGGGTCGTGGCTAAAAAAAAAGAAAAAAAAAAGAAAAAAAAAGCCTAACACGTTAACCAGTTTCCCATAGTCAGTTTCTGCAATATGATCAGTAATTTAGATGCGTCATTTTCTAAGAAAAACGATACCAAGAATGATCGTCAATTTTGGTCGAGTAGTTTTTGTTTTATGCTAAAAATCATACTGTGGAAGGAAGCCCAAACGCCGTGACCGATGAATGCCACGGTGGGGCTGGATTCACGAGTAGGTCTAGGCCTATAAAGCAGGCGAGTCGCCGTAGTATTAGTACAGACACGCAGTGGTGGTGGGGCTATGCCCCACCGCAGTCACGCGTGCACCGTACCCGTGCGTTTATAGCAAGCAAGGGTAGGTCCTCCTAGGGTTTAGGGTAAGGTAGGGTTGTATTTATGGTTAAATTGGCCGTTAAATTAGTCGAGCCGAGGGCCATATTATGAAGTCATTTTCGCCGCATTCACGAGTATTCACTGTGGAAGGCAGCCCCACCGCCGTGCTTACCTACCGAGATGAACGCCACACGGTGGGGCTGAAACAGGCGAGTCGCCGTAGTATTACTATGGTTCCCCATTACTATTAGTACAGACACGCAGTGGTGGGGCCTATTTCACGAGTTTGCCGAAAATAATGGATATCCAAGCGTACCGTTAGTGCACCAGTTTTCAACAGGACCCAGATTTCGACACCCAGCAGATAATTCTTATAAAATTTCATACTCAATACAAATGTCTGACTTCAGCAATCAACCAAGTTATCAATCACATTTCTAGTCTTATATAAACACCGTTTGTCACTTGTCATCATAATCCGACGGTAGAATATTTAGGAGAAAAGCAACACAGTGTCAGCGGAAATGTTAATGTCAGCCATTTTTAGGGGTTCAATACAATATGACGCATTTTGTATACATCGCCGTAAAATTAAATTCACCCGTGCCGGTTATCTTGCTTAAGTATCAGTTTGTTTGCCAAATCTTGATGTTTGATTTCGTAATCGTCTTTAGTAATTTCATGGCTGAATTCGTGATAAATGAGCAAACTTGTAGAAAGAGTTGGCTTTGAGAATGTGGCACCAGATTTCGACATTCCCATATCAAGACACGCTATAGAGGAAACAACAAGTTCTTGCGCCAGTATGATTGCTAGTTTGCGTCCACAATGCAGTGTACGCGTACTGTACGCGCCGTGTGATTTCTGTGTGATGCGCGCTGTGATTGTGTTGAAAAATGATGCTGGGTGTCGAAATCTGATGCCAGCGACGGCGTGACGGAAATCGCTTAAAAATTGAACGCGAGTGCATTCAAATGGAATTCGTTTAAGGCATATTATTATTGGCCTTTGTAGCTCAACTTCATATCGAAATTCCGAGGTAAAACGGTGCAGTATTGATGGTAAACAAGGAAATGTGCTAAAGTGTCGAAAACCGGTGCCCTTACTGTACCAGTACCACAGTTGTAATCTGTATTATTGGCAGTATTAAATCCGATACAGTTCATTAAATATTCTTTTGTCTAAAGGCTTAGCCAATGACAATAGTGCAGCGCAGCACCTGCTATGCGCTCGCTAGCTCGCTCCCCCGCCAGCGCTAGCCAGTGCAGCCGCCGGCCGCGCGCCGGCTGTCGCTGCGCTGCGCTAGCATAGCCTTGCCAGCTCGCTGGCTACGGCTAGACTGGTCGTGAACGACTCCGTTCTTAGACGTCATCACAATTTAGAAGTTATAGTGCGCCGCATGCGGTGAAAGTATAGCAAGTTTTCCAAAACCGAGGAAATTGCATCCAGTATGTTAACAAATATAGAACAAAATTCAGAACAGTAAAAAACCCCGCACAACCATAGAATTACTTAGAATTTAACATTTAATATTATTACATCATTGAGAAAAAAATGCCTAAACCATTTTATTAGGTCTTTAACTATACACAGCCCAGTCGCATAGCGTAACAGCGTCTGGTCGGGCTACCGAGGGCCTAGTAGTCACGTAGGACCTACCTGTACTTACGTCGCAACGATGGATACGTCTTGCAGTATGCTTTGCGAGCGATCCTTTGTTAGTGTTGTTCGTCCTGCTGTTAGTGTGAGCCCAACAGGGCAAAATTAATATACAAATAGTGAATGGTCACGAGTGCAATGGTACGAGATTTCGCACGAGGTGAAAGATAGAGGCGCTCTATTCAACGAGGCGAAGCCGAGTTGAATAGTGCGCCTCATCTTTCACCGAGTGCGAAATCTTGTTCCATTGCACGAGTAAAGACCATACACTATTTGTTTTATACAACGTCCAAGTAGATCTTTATTTGGTTAGAGGATTGTTGGGTAGGTCTAAGTAGGCCTAGAAGTCTATATATGTATGAAAAATATAGCCATACTTACATGTGGATCCACTGCGATTCTCTTTCTGGCTTGTGCAATCAGTGTAGATACAGGTCGTCACAGCTGGCGCTCATACGTTACACGTGCACTAGCACTACGTAGGCCTACATACGCGCATGCATGTACCGCACACGTACACTGCGCTATAGCTGCATATGCGATCCTCAATATGCAACACACACAGTACATGCAGTACCGTACAATTTCTCGAACCGTGGAATAGAACAAAAAAATCGAACCAAGTTGCACGCAAAAATAGAATCAAAATTGCACGGCGCGTTGAACGGAGTACTTATTGAGTAGCACGTCACCAACAATCCTCCCATCAAATTACAAGGATCTACTTGGACGTTGTATAAAAGTTTTTATACAACGTCCAAGTAGATCCTTGTAATTTGATGGGAGGATTGTTGGTGACGTGCTACTCAATAAGTACTCCGTTCAACGCGCCATGCAATTTTGATTCTATTTTTGCGTGCAACTTGGTTCGATTTTTTTGTTCTATTCCACGGTTCGAGAAATTGTACGGTACTGCATGTACTGTGTGTGTTGCATATTGAGGATCGCATATGCAGCTATAGCGCAGTGTACGTGTGCGGTACATGCATGCGCGTATGTAGGCCTACGTAGTGCTAGTGCACGTGTAACGTATGAGCGCCAGCTGTGACGACCTGTATCTACACTGATTGCACAAGCCAGAAAGAGAATCGCAGTGGATCCACATGTAAGTATGGCTATATTTTTCATACATATATAGACTTCTAGGCCTACTTAGACCTACCCAACAATCCTCTAACCAAATAAAGATCTACTTGGACGTTGTATAAAACAAATAGTGTATGGTCTTTACTCGTGCAATGGAACAAGATTTCGCACTCGGTGAAAGATGAGGCGCACTATTCAACTCGGCTTCGCCTCGTTGAATAGAGCGCCTCTATCTTTCACCTCGTGCGAAATCTCGTACCATTGCACTCGTGACCATTCACTATTTGTATATTATACAACGTCCAAGTAGATCCTTGTAATTTGATTGGAGGATTGTTGGTGACGTGATATTAAATAAGTACTCCATTCAACGCGCCGTGCAATTTTGGTTATATTTTTGCGTGCAACTTGGTTCGATTTTTTTCGTTCTATTCCACGGTTCGAGAAATTGTACGGTACTGCGTGTACTGTGTGTTGCATATTGGGGATCGCATGCAGCTAGCGCAGGTACGTGTGCGGTACATGCATGCGCGTACGTATGCCTACGTAGTGCTGGTGTACGTGTATTAGCGCTAGTATAGCTGTGACCTGTATACTAGTACACTGATTGCACAAGCCAGAAAGAGAATCGCAGTGGATCCACATGCAAGTATGGCTATATTTTTCATACATATATAGACTTCTAGGCCTACCAAAAAGATCTACTTGGACGTTGTATAAATCAAATAGTGTATGGTCTTTACTCGTGCAATGGAACGAGATTTCGCACTCGGTGAAAGATGAGGCGCACTATTCAACTCGGCTTCGCCTCGTTGAATAGAGCGCCTCTATCTTTCACCTCGTGCGAAATCTCGTACCATTGCACTCGTGACCATTCACTATTTGTACATTGTATATTGATCAACGGACGAAGTCGGCTAGACACCTCCAGGGGTGTATCCAGGATTTTTTCTGGGGGGGTCGTAATCAAAATTTTTGGACCTTTACCTTTGCGAGGGAGCGGAGCGACCGAGCGGGGGGAGGGTGTGGGAGGGGGGTGTCCCCCCTCCCACGGTAGGGAGTTTTTGAATTTTATATCTTAAAATGGGGCCATTTGGTGCATACAAAAGTGACTTTTTCAGCATGGCAGTGCGGCTTAGAAAACATAATAAGGTAAATTAATATATACGTCTAAGTAACGAAATTTACGAGGTTTTTGACAATTTCTGGAACACCGCGGTCACTTTTTTTCCCTGTTGTAGGCCTATATAGAGTAAAAAGCCCTCAAAAAACAAAAATGTCTTTTACAAAAAGTGGACCTTTTGAAAAATTTTTTTTTTTTTTGGGGGGGGGGGGTCGTACGACCCTCCCGACCCCTCCTTGCATACACCCATGACCTCGTATCCTTCCCACTCACATGATTTGACGAGTCATGAAAACACCACTGCGGCACGCGAATATTTTTTCCGTACAGGGAAACGCTACAGGACATGAATTATTCATAAGTTGAGCTGAAAGAATGAAATGCGCATGCGCATAGACTTAAGGGACAATGAGCGCCACATGCACATGCACATGAATGCACATTCGCTTCATAGCTAAGTAGCCCTACTGTTCTGTGGTAGCTGTTTATTTACGAACGAATACGAGTACCCGATCGACAAAAAAAGGCGTGCGAAAGATTTTGGAAGAACTCTTATTTGGCCATTTATGCATGTACAAATAGTGGCAATGTGGCATCAATTCCAAGCCTATGGCTGTAGTTTAGGTTGTAGCTTGTAAAGCTGTTTATTTCACGCGAGCTGCGTATGTACCTGCTTCAAATCGACTGCACTTTCTTCGAACCCTGCATGCTCGCTCATGCTCGCCACGCCGGCTGCCCTGGCTGCGCTGACAATCACGATGCTGTCTGCTCCCCGCATATTTACCAGCGGGGTTACGTAGGGCGCTCATGAACTGCGAATCGTATGTACTGTATGTAATGTATGATTGAGGGTACCACCTATCGTCACCCTAAGGATCTGTAGCTTGTTTATTCCAAAAGTATAAAACAATTCGCCTAACTCTTATCTCAAATATGCCATAAGTACTGCAGTTTTGAATGTCGTGACCATTTTCTTCGCGCAGTGGGGTACTTAGATCGGCACCCCCTCCTTCCATAGGTAATACACGTGAATTTCACAGCCATGCGTCGTTACCGTGAGCGGATGTGTAATTGAAACGTGTTTAGTCTGGTTTGTTAGTTTGTTTGTGAGTTTGATATTCGGGAAAATCGTTTCTTCGTTTTTATTGTTTTCATAGCAAATGGCACTTAATCCCACGCGTACATTTCGTTCTATACGCAAACAGCCATGATACGCAGGGTGCCGATGTCAAGGTACCCTGCCGATAGGTGGTACCCACTTACCATACACTGTACTGTATGTACAGTATATGCGAGTCCGTTCATTCGTGTACAATTGGCCGAGCTGTAGAATTTGAAGTCCACGCGCTTGCGCACTTCAAAATTTCAGTTCAACATATGAATAATTCATATCCTGTAGCGTTTCCATGTACGGAAAAAATATTCGCCTGCGGCACTACCTACTGTCCACTGAGTGTACAGACACGTCATGGCACACTTAGTCCATGGGCCAGGTCAGATATTGGTACCACCAAAAGGGACAAAACCTTTGTGGTGCCGTTCTGTTTGTTAGGCATATAAGTGTATCAAACTATGATAGCAATTCCAAATGAGTAGCTTAGTCATGAAAAATGTAGTCTTTAATCAATGCATTCTGGGCTTTAATAATCAGCCCGCGCGTCTGAATCGAGACTATACACAGAACGACAAAGCACGGTCTCTACGGAGCTCACTGTTTTGAACGCCGTGCTCTCCGCACGTTCAAAGGCAGCCAAGGCCATATCCAAAGGCTGTTCTGCATGGTTCCTCTCTTTATGTAGGAAAAATGTATGGAATGGGAGACGTTACCGCAAACCGGTATTTTTCTTATTATTCATTGGCATTCATTTTCTCGCTAAAATACCCATGGAAATTTATTTCTACGATAAGTTGCTACATTCCGCTGTGCATATTTTCATATCTTTTGCCGAGCAAGAAATAACAATTTAACGTTGTTTTCATAGGCCTACAGTTTTATAGCCAATTCAAGGGCTACATCTGGATAAGTGACTATTGTATCAATGAATATTTAAGACATAGCCTAATCAAGGCTTACATATTAAGATAAGTGATAATAAATTTCCTGTGTGAAAGAACAATGACAATTGGAATTATGGAGAAAGATAGCAGTTCAAAATGACAAGATCATACAGAGCGGAAGAGTACTGATGTATAAATTCCATTACATACAAAGTTAGATATTACAGCGTCAGACAAGGTATTTGCAGATCTTGATACCAGCAAAATGACCGCGGTCGTACCCCAAGGGTTGTATACAGTAAGGGAATTGGAGGGTTTTGCCCATTCCCATTCCTAGACTGTTACCCCAAACCCAGACTTTGTTTTTTTTTTACTTGGACATCACATTTTCAGATTTATCAGATATTGAGTAAGTCAGTCAACAATCAAAGAAATTATCCTTTTTTTTGGGGGGGGGGGGGTTGTTAATTGTGCTTTTCGAAATTTGGTTATCCTAGCATGACGCATGGCAAGGAGCAAAGTAATTTCGATTTAGCAATTCTATTTGTTTCTCGCTACTTGGATTTTTGTTTTTATACCTTGTGTCAGAGGGGATCGTTATGATAATTCTTCCCTGTTCCAGACTTATGAAATTCCACCAAAATGCAATTGCTCTGAAAATTCTGACAAATACTCTGCAACAAACACTAATTTGCTCCGTCGACATAGCTCTATTTGCATTTGCGGACATTTGCTACTCCCCAGTTATATCGAGGCTTGCTGACTTTCTGAAGTTGCATGGCGGTGACCAATAAAAACAAAACAGAAGAATAAAGCCGCCCCAAAACTCTCTCTTTTCGATTTAACGCCCATGATATACATCTGCGTGCCTATTTTGTGTTTGCTCATTAGTTTGTTTGAATTAAAATTAATGTTCGTTTTTCGTATATCTTTTGGTATGATTATCATGGCACTAACAATATTTCCTGTCACTTTATCCTTTCCATTAAGTGTCGAAGTAAATTTGCTCTGAAGAGTGCATGTTTGGTATATTTAGTAACATTAACTCACCCGTTTTGCACAATTATTAGTATTAAGAAGGATGTTTTGCTATCTCTCGTTGCGCTCTTATAAATTTTTGGTGAATACACTGTATGTAGATATCTCGCTATTGGCGTGTTGGTACTTAGGAGTTGTTTGTTGAGGTGTCAATGTCAAAATGATATCGAAATGTTGGTGGTGATAGCGGCTCTGATTATTTGGAGTAGTACAGAATATTTGATTACGAATATAGTAATCATGATTTTAACAAAGGGTGACAGATACGATTTCGCCGTTGATAGTGTCCTTTGAAATGCCGGGTTTTTTTTTATGCCTCCGCCACGAAGTGGTGCCGGAGGCATTATGTTTTCGGGTTGTCCGTCCGTCCGTACGTACGTCCGTACGTCCGTACGTCCGTACGTCCGTACGTCTGTACGTCCGTACGTCCGTCCGCTTTCGTTTACGCGATAACTTGAGTAATATTTACTGGAATTTTACCAAACTTGGTCCAAGTATGAAGTATGATGGGGCAACGATTTGATAAGATTTTGGGTGAAATCGGCTAAAGATCAAAGGTCAAAGGTCAAGGTCAAATCATGAAATTGTATCCGTTTACGCGATAACTCAAGACTGTATGGAGCAAATTTCACCAAACTTTGTTGGAGGATGATGTATGATGGGGCAATTACTTGATTAGTTTTTCAGTGAAATCGGACAGAGGTCAAAGGTCAAAGATCAAGGTCAAATCCTAAAATTTATCTGTTTATGTGATAACTCAAAACTGGATGAAGCAGCTTTCACCAAACTTGGTCCAAGGATGATGTATGATGGGACAATTAGTTGAGTAGATTCTAGTGACATTGACAAGAGGTCAAAGGTCAAAAGGTCAAGGTCAAATTCTAAAAATGTTGCTATTTCCCCCATATCTATGCAATACCCGCAGTTATTTTCTTGAAACTTAGTGTAGACATGTACTACTGCGTAAGGATTCTCCAGAGAGAGTTTCATGTCATAAGGTCAAAGGTCAAAAGGTCAAAGGTTAGGTGAAAATGTTGCAATATCACTTTTCTTGCAAATGGTTCAATGTATCTTCATGGAACATGGTACATATGCATGTACTGACTGGCAGGGATTATCTAGGGAATTTAGGGGTCATGGGTCAATAGTCAGGGGTTCAAAGGTCAAGGTCAACTCCTCAAAATGTTACTACTGTATTTCCCTCATACATGTATACTAGTATATGCAATGATTGCATTATTAGTTTTAAAAGTGTTTAATATATGTACATCTATTACTTGATGGAGATTCTCTTGGAAATTTCCAACCAGAAGGTCAAAGGTCAAAGGTTAAGGGTCAAAGGTCAGGTTTAAATGAAAAAAAAAATATTTTGTACTGTAATTACACTCTTTCTTCATACCTTGAAAATTATACTCAATGCATAAACTTATAATAAGGTCGGTCAGAAATCAAGTAAAAATTTTCAATTCCCCAAATACGTGTACCTGCACTCTTTAATAGACAATTATAGCAAACCCAGTTCGTGGAAAGTGAACATTCAAGATATTTCTGACAAACCTGTTATTTCGATATTTTGCCAGTTATTTGAAACTGTCATCACACATTGTCAAGACATTGTACTATACACCTATTGGGAGAATCATGCATTATGGCGGAGGCATCAGTCGCCGTAGCGACATTTCTAGTTTTTTTTCACTCTTTTCCCCTAAATATTCCCCAAAGTGTTTATCGCATAGTTGAGTAACAACTCTAAGAACACGAAGAATGCAACAGCTCGCGTGTGTGGAATGGGGATGCCCTCGCATTTGATAATGTGACAGTGGATGAAATATTGTTATTATCCCCAAAATAGCAAAAATTTGGAGAGGGAGGTGCTCCGCTGATACTGAAAATTAAACTTTGCTCACTATAAGTTTGATATCTTGTCTGATCACCTCCAAATTTAATGTCGTTTCCTGAAACTTATTACGCATATACGTTGTATAAGATAAATGTTTAATTTGTGTTAAAGTATTTTGGTTACCATGGCAACAAATAAACATAAGCAAGTTCTGTTTCACATTTTGACCCGTTCTTAGTTTCTTGTTACTTATTATTTTATGTATTCACAACATTAAATAATAAAATCTTATACTCAAAGGAAGTATGTTTGAAATAGCTACAGCGCCCTCTTGTGTTTTGTCTTGATTTTTTTTTTTTCTGTGGTAAACACCATTTTCTTAAGATTTGGACCTGTAAATGCTCCGAATAGGTCAAAATGAAGTTCAAATGTGTCTTAATATGTCTAGATAAAAATCAACAGCAAAAAACTAGTTGCAATCCGCCTTAACTGCCCGATATGATATGTCTTAAAATTGGTTAATTGAATATTATTCAATGGGATTCTCTTTGTTTTCTTTGTATATGGACAAATTGCTCCCTCTTTGTGGTTTCCAAGAAAAGTTTTGATGGTGCCATTTTGTAGAGTATGTCTTGATTTACATTTGTGCCACATATTCAGAGCAATTGATAGAAAAATATTGAAATTATAGAGGGAGCGGATTGTGCCCTCCATGGTTTACCGAGCTTAAAAAAGGTATTTGGAGTTTCATATAAGGGTTAACGGCTGATACTGAGACTAAGCTACTTCTCTGGAATTGCTATCATAGCAAAATATCATCTACAGATACATACCATTTCAAAATGCATAAGCAGATTTTGTCCCTTTAAGTGGTACCAATATCGTAAAAATCTGGTCTTGGCCCATGGACTATATCTGTGTAGAAGTATACGTTAATACCAAAAGTGGGTTTGTGTGTGTGTGTGTGCGTGTGTGTGTGTTCCTCAAGGATCTTTATTATGGCCCCTTCTTTTCCTTTGTTATATTAATGATATAACATATTCTTCTAAACTTTTGACTTTCATTCTATTTGCTGATGATTCGACTGTTTTGTTTTCTCATAAAGACCCCAAAATACTTTTTGAAAGTTAGTAAAAAATATTTTTTTTTTCTTTTTGCAATTGGATTCAAGCGAATAAATTATCGTTGAATATACAAAAAAAAAAAAAAAAAACTTATTACATGCTATTCAGTAATTCTTCAAAAACTTTTTTTCTGGACAAATTGTTTTTAATCGATCAAACACATCTTATACGTCGTGTACATTCAACAAAATTCTTGGGGCTTTCTATTGACGATCATTTGAATAAACTGATTTCAAGAAATGCAGGTGTTATTTATCAATTAAAGCAGTTTTTTTTTTCAATTGAAATATTTTTTATGATTTTGCCATATTCAAATTATGGAATATTAGCGTCTGGAAGCTCAGCTAGGATGAATATTGATAAGTTATTGGTTACTCAAAAGAGAGTTTTAAGATGTATCTATGGATGTAATTCATATGCACATACTGATCCACTTTTCTTAGATAGTAAAATTTTAAAAATAGATGAGTTGTATTCGATGAATTTATGAATTTTGATGTATAATTTGAATAATTGTGTTTTGCCTGACGTTTTGGAGTTCTTATTTAAGAAAAATAAAGAAATACATAGATATCCAACACGACAGAGTGATATGTTTCATATACCGAAAACTAGACTACGAATATTGCAGAATGCTTTTATTTACAATGGCCTAATATTTTTGAATTCTTTAGATAATGAAATACGACGAACTCCCGATTGGTATAACCCATTCAAACGTAAGCTTGAAAATAAACTTCTTTTGCAATACTCTGTTGATAATATGAATTATTATGATTAAGCAAATGATTTGAAATTATTAGTACTGATACAGATTATTCGGCATGATTGTAGAACAGATCCACATGGTTTCATTTTTCATTCTTTTCTTTCATATTTCTTTCCTCTTGCAGCTGCAGGGACCGTCATTGATACTGTCCCTATGACGGTTTTGTTGGTGTTTTCTCTTCTTCTTTCTCATTCTCTTTTCCTTGTTGTTGTTGTTGTTGTTGTTGTGTGTGTGTGTGTGTGTGTGTGTGTGCACGCACGCTTGTCCAGATGCACTTGCGTGCGTGTAGTGTGTGTGTGTGAGTGTAACTGCCTGTGTTTGACTTTCTTTCGGGGAACCTACTCCCACAAGCATATGCTTCTATGTAGGTTCCCACCACACCCAGTTTTATTTATCCGTCATGAATACTGTACAATGTACACCACATGTACTTGAGAATGATTTCAGTTGATTTTGTGCCATGTAAATGTTATTTGTATATACTGAACTTATAACTTATAATTTATGTGTTACTTTACATTGTCATGGATGGATGTTGTAAACACAACACTGTATGATTTGTGTGGAAACTTAATAAATGAAATGAAAAATGAAATGAAATGAACGACTACACTCCATCTGCAAAGAGGATTGTGCTCAGTGGAAGAAGAAGAAGAAGAAGCTTGTTTTCTGGGAGTTACATGCGTCTATTTGCAGTCGACAGCTACAATGTACACTCACTCTCATATTGAAATGACACCAACCACAAATAAATACCGGGATTATTTGAATTGCTTCTACATGTATCAAATATATTTTACACATCTGTATATTCTCTAGTTACAAACATGGTGTAAACACTCAATTATACAATGTACATTCACAATGTGCAGGGAATGCCTCGATTGAACATACCGGCGGTACACTGAATCTCGACACAAATTTTGACTACATGTACTCTGCATCCTCACATATTGCAGTAGGTACATGTACTTTCAATTACTGGTACACCGTTCACTATCATCTCGGTGTCTAATGTGATGAAAATGAAATACACGTGCACTCATCACACGCATTCTAATATTACTCTCTCACTGTTGGATATAGGTCCATTCTATCGATGTGTCATCTTTGTAAAGTCATACCTGTAAAACATCAAGTGTTTTGGGGATTTTTTTCATGTTATCATGGTAACAATGAATCCTGTATGGAAGTACAAATGAACAGACAGGCTTCTGTTTCTTCAAATTGCATTATGTACACACAAACAAAAATAAGACTCTGTCCACTATATGCACATTCTAAAATCATTTGACAGCATTACACATACTCATAGCATCACTTTTATGTGATTTTATGGTTTGTTTTTTTTTTTTTACCAACATTGCATAAATACAGGGCATTCCCATTTAATGGTACAAACATGGTTATAACAAAATATCACTTACAACGAAGTGAATATTCAGACGCCAATGTTATCCGCTTTGTTTTTTTTTTTAATTGTTTTCGGGGTTTTTTTTTATATCTTTTCGGTTATAACAAAATTTTGATATAACAAAAGAAAACTGCCAGTCTCGAAGACTTCATTATAACAAGAGTTGACTGCAAAAGTGACTGAAAATAATTATAGAGAAGAAGATATTGAGTTGCAACTTTAACATCTCATGCTAATCTTGGTATACTACAACTTCAAGGGCAAGGTTACAACATTTAACAGGAAATGTAGCAAAGAGGTGGCAAAATCTTTAGCAAGTACAGTACGGGGCCGGCGGAACTGGGGGGGGGGGGGCACTAGAAAGAAATAGATAGAAACCTGATGAAGTGTGAGTGCAGTAAGACTTTTCTTTCGCACTGAAGACTTTTTTTTTTTTTTTTTTTTTTTTTTACTTCTCAGCGGAAGAAACCCGGAAGTGGCACCAGAAGTTGCGATGAAGGCCTTTTTTTTTTTTTTTTTTTTTTTTGCTCGTTATCTCACAAAATCCGGAAGTGGGCTCCCCACTTTTGAAAACGTTCCGCCGACGGTGTAGTACAGCTGTATTGCTGTTTTCCCTTCATTTAGGCATAAGATTCTCAGATTAAGTGTGCTAAGAAATGCAGTACATGTATTAGACAAATCATGAATGTACTTTTTGAATGGTTAGTATCAAAGCCATGTACACAGTGTATAATACGTTCAACATGGTTACATGTTATACATTCCTAAAACTCTCTGGACCTGTGAAGAGGTTACATGAATTATCATTCTCCCACAGCCGACATGACACATTGGCAAACCAGTGTCCCTGTGTGACATGACATACAAAGTGTATACAAAAGTTGGGAATCTTCCAGGATGCTTTGTAAGACTACATTGTAGAGATATAAAGGATGCCATCTCAGTGCAGTGAATGGACAGCAAACAAAAATAACGAGATATGAAACTCGTCAGACTGACGAGTTAGGTGATACGCTTGGGGTCATCAGATGTCGGTCATCTGTGATCGACAAAGAAAAGAATGTGATATAGGCACATTGAAGTTATATTGAGCGTGCATGCAAAACCGTTTCTCTAACCTCTCGGCCACAGGACATCCACGGAAATGGTAAGGCAAAAAAGAAATGTATAGATATTACAGGGAGAAAAGTCAATGCCCACTCAACCAACGTGGCCGCGTGAACATGTATTGCATTGCTAGACGGAAATGCGGCCTTGTAACCATGGTAACTACTGATGTCGCTATGCCATTTCTGGCAACTTGGGAAAAATACGTGCCGTAAGGCTTGTGCCGAAAGGGTGGGTTGGGTGGTGGCGCGTCGCGTTAATGGGAACACCACCCTTCGTCCAAAGCCCCCCCGGTTTTGCCCGAAAGGGTGCGTTGGGAGCGTTGGGTCGCGTCGCGTTGACTGGAACCCCACCCTTCATCCAAAGCCCCCCCCCCCCCCCCGATTTTGCCGAAAGGGTGCGTTGGTACTTTTTCTCATGTAATATTAAAAGACGAGTTTTGAATTTATATTTAACCTTCAAACAACCATTTCAAAGAGGCTATCGTCCGGATCGGTTTACACTCTATTACCACTTGGTCTACAGCCAGTTGGTCTAATAGACTGTTTGATATCAGTTGGTCTAATAACCAGTTGGTCTGGTCATCATTTCGTCCAATTACTGTTTGGTCTAATTGTTATTTGGTTTAATTACTATTTGGTCTACAGTCAATTCGTCTAATAATAGCCATTTGGTCTATTTTTGGTCTAACACCAATTTATATCATCAAATACCGACTTGGTCTATTATGAGTTGGTTTAATTCCATTTCGTCTAATCATCAAATGGTCTAAAATAAAACCAAATTTGTCCTATATAAATTTGGTGTACACATCATTAATTTTGGTCCATTGCCCACAGTTGGTCTAGCCTTAGTCTGTCTATCATCATTTAGTCTACACCCATTTAGTCTAATAACCATTGATCTTATTGTCATTTGGTCTAATAGCCAGCCTCCTGGTCTAATCAGGTACCATTTGGTCCAATCATCGTTTCGTCTATATGACCAACTGGGTTATTATTACTATTATTATTATTTTTTATTATGTTTTATTTTATTTTTATTTATTTTTTTTTTTTTTGGAGGGGGGCTTTTTCTACGACTACGGACTACCCTCTGACCCTTCATTGAGGGAGAAAAAAAAAATATGTTCATACACATGAAATAAGATTAGGGTAAAGTTTAGGGTCCCTCGCCCCTCCCCCATGGTGCCAGGCCAGCACCCCCAGCAGCTGGACTATAGATAAGCCACTGATTATCCACATGATCCATGCCCTGTAATGTAAAACAGAAACGGATATTAGACCAAATGGATCTTGGACCAAATGAACATTGGACGAACTAAATATTAGATCCGGACGATAGCCTCTTAGAAATGGTTGTTTGAAGGTTAAATATAAATTCAAAACTCGTCTTTTAATATTACATGAGAAAAAGTACCAACGCACCCTTTCGGCAAAACCGGGGGGGGGGGGGGCTTTGGACGAAGGGTGGGGTTCCAGTCAACGCGACGCGACCCAACGCTCCCAACGCATCCTTTCGGCAAAACCGGGGGGGGGGGGGGGGGGCTTTGGACGAAGGGTGGTGTTCCCATTAACGCGACGCGCCACCACCCAACCCACCCTTTCGGCACAAGCCGTGCCGTAAACATAAAACCTATAATCGGCTGGTTTTGATACCTTGCCTTTAATCACAATTTTCAGTGTGATGACGTCATCACAGTACAAAACAATGACATGGTCTTGAAAGACAATTGTTCAAAGTACAACACCTCCGTCGTCGTCATTACATACTATGATCGGTTTGACAAAGTCAGCCTGCAAAATTTTGCAGCAGTCGAAGTAATATGGTCTCCAACACAAAGAGGGATATGGTGTGTGTGTGTGTGTGTATAGGTGCGTTTATATACGAATGTGATTTCTACATGGACGAATATGTAATACAAAATTGAAGAAAAAAAAAAGTAAAATAGCTAAGTATTTTGTTTCGTGATCTTGTGGGGTTCGAACCCGCACGTGTGCAACCTCACGTCTCTGAGACGTCGCCTTTATCCTCTCGGCCATACGTCTCGACGAGAAAATATGAGGAACGTAAACTTATGTACGTGAAAGATGAATCAGGAATCGTTTTGTCCACATTCCATTCTCATTTTCAGTTTTAAACTGCAAAATTGTCAAACTGATGAGGAGATTTCAAAGAATAGAATGCATGATTACTGCAGCTTATTGTCTCAGTTACCACATACTTAAGTTACAGAGGAAATGGAGCAAAATCAGCTGAGATAAAGGTGCTTAAACGTTGTCAAGTCAATGCACATTAAAAAAAAATCACCTCCCATAGACATAACACGTAAACTTGTCTGATTTTGAGTCTTTACCTTTAATAACAATTTGAAGTATGATGGTAAGTCTTCTCGAACCAAGAGTGTGGAACGTAAGCTTCTACGTGAAAGATGAATCATGACGATCACCCGTGACCGACACATCTTCAAAGGGATCAGTTATTAGAAGTGGAAGCCCCCGCGCCAAGCATATTGTCTCAGCAATTCCAAAGCAATGATACCCTTACATTTAGGCATACCATAATTTCCCTCTGAAATCAATGGTAGGTATTATTCATGTACAATTGCTTGCCTTGTCCATAAACTTTCCTTTACAAACTTTCAGTGAAACGTGTCATAACATAATTCTGTAACTCCATTAGCAGGGATTGACTACATAAAGAAAGATATATCAAATTGAACGCTTAGCGCGTATAACTAAGGGGGATTTTAGCCTGATGCTCTGTTCTTCACTGCTCAGATACCAACAACACTCATTACCTACGGCTACGTATAGAGAAACAGCCATGACGAAAATAAGTTTTCCTTTTCTTTGGCAGATAGACACACAACCCCTTTAAACCACACTATAATTGACATGGAGGGACATGAAAAAGTCCATTACTACTGCTAAACAGTGATGTCTTCTACTCATGTGGCACAAGATAGCTCTATAGCAACATAAAACCTGTCTACAACTCCGTTATTGCGTCAAACAATAACATCCTGGAATTTCAAAGAGATGAGCGAGACGCCATACACCTGGCCTAGAGTTAATTCATTCAGTTGCCATTCCTGCTCCAGTTGAGTTATGTGAATTATTTTCCGACCTGTCTTGTGACAGTGTAACAGGAACAAACGTAGAGAAAAGGAAAGAGAAAAAGGAAAGGTGGCAAGCGGGGCACTGTACCAAGGGCAATTTAAACAATACGTATGATAAATGAAGCAAATCCAACCTCCAGCCTCCGACAAAAAAAAAAGGAACTTGAGTGACTGTGTGTCGTGGGGTAGTATAATTGATAAGATAATACGATAAATGACATCGATCGGAATAAAGCTGAACTGCCAAAAGAAAAACAAAGAAAGAGAGAGAGAAAAAAATGATAGCGTCCTGCGGGTCTCGAACATCTCGTTCTAAGGTAGTGCATAATGACCATGCAGCGCGATAAGCGACTATAAAGCCACACGGCTGTACCGAAGATTGGATGTGAAATGTATCTTTAATATATATATATATATATATATATATATATATATTTATCTTAAATCTTTATACCATTTACAACATGAAAAAGATCATTACTACTACTAAACAGTGATGCCTTCCATTAATGTGGCACAAGATACCTCTATAGCAACATAAAACCTGTCTACAACTCCGTTATTGAGTCAAACAATAACAACCTGGAATTTCAAAGAGATGAGCGAGACGCCATACACCTGGCCTAGAGTTAATCGATTCAGCTCCCATTCCTGCAAGTTATTTAAACGTACATGTTCCTACCTATCCTGTTACAGTATAACAATAACCAATGAAGAGAAAAGGAAAGAGCAAACGAAAGGTGGCAAGCGGGACACTGTAACACGGGGCAATTTACAACATTAAATGTGACAAAATTAATGAAGCAAACCCAATCTCCAAACTCCAATACAAAACAAGGGAAATAGAGCAGCCGTGTTCACGGGTAGGTACACTTGATAAAATAATATGATAAATGACATCGGAGTAAAGCTGAACTGCCCAAAAAAAAAAAAAAAAAAAAAAAAAAAAGGAGAGAAAAAGAAAGAACGGACAAAAAGTCCTGCGGGAGTCGAACTTCTCACCTTCCGGTAAGGCGTTATGAACACCCAGCGCGCTAAGCGATTATGCCACACGGCTGTCCTGAAGATTGAGTGCGAAACTTAAATCTAAATACCATTGTGAATGTGTTGACTTGTGATGGCGCTATTCAACTTCTCACAAGTGGCAGCGTGGATTCGATCAATATACAGTTGCAAAGAAAAATTGGGAATCGTTCTGTACAGATTGCATTCTCATTTTCAGTTTTAAACTACAAAATTATCAACCTGATGAGGAGATTTGAAAACATAAAATGCATGATTACTAAAGCTTATTGTCTCAGCTACAACATACGTATGTTTCAGAGGAAATGGAGCAAAATCAGATGAGGTAAATGTGCTTAAACGTTGTCAAGTCAATGCATGGTTTAAAAAAAAATCACCTCCCATAGACATAACACGTAAACTTGTCTGATTTTGAGTCTTTACCTTTAATCACAATTTCTAGTATGATGACGTCATCATATTTCAAAACCATCACATGGACTTGAGAGGCAAATGTTCAAAGTACAATATATCTGAATTTGGGATAATATTGAGCTTAAACAACAGAGATACGAGCAAATGAATGTCAGAAACAGTACCTCAAAAAAATCAATTCCACTTTTTTTTTATTTAAAATGACGATATGATGACGTCATCGCGTTTTCCTGGCAATATTGATGCTTGGAATGTTATTTACAATTCATATACTTTTGTAATATGCAATAGAAATATAGGGTCAACGGACGATTTAAAGAGCTATGGCGAAATAAACAAAGACATGTTTTTTCACTATATTTGCAGAAAGACGCGCACGCGGAATTTCAACTTTGACGCCAGTGCATTCCTTTGTTATAGGTCGAAATCGATCGGAAATCAATGGATATTGTTACTCAAAGTATCAGGAATCCAAATCAGCCAAAAAAATTGCATTTTCATGTTGCTTACGGGCTCTGCGCGCGAAATTGCGCAGACGGACGCGCACGCGAGAAAATGTTTGAAACGCTTAAAATTGTCAGAAACTTCGAGATTTCCCATTGGGAAGTCGTTTTGAGCCTTTTAAAATTTTGACGCGCGCTTACGTGCGCGTAATGATGACCTGTGTAACTAGCGTTAAGAAGTAAGATAGAGCGTGACCTGAACTTCATGTCCACCGAAAATGATACAGAAATGACATCTAGTTATGAAGTTATGATCGATCATGTGACAAGGTCCGAAAATCACAAAATGGCGCCTAGATGACGTCATAGATATGTTACTGTCATGAAAACCTTATTGTGGCTAGATTTTGTCATGAGACATGTTGACTGAAAATGTCATGTTATTTCGTAATGTCATTCTTGAGATATTGACGACACAAAATTGTCCAGAAAGAAAGAAGAATAAAAAAAAATAAAGAGAGATTTTGACAATCACAATAGGTGATACGCTGATAGCGTATCACCTAATAATCTTTTCAAAAAGGAGTATGGGTACATCGTTGTATAGCACACACTGGTCCTCCACTCACATCAACCAATCTCCTATCATCTGCCGTATTTAACCAAATACAGTTGTATGAACGCAATCAACCAAACTGATGGTTTAGGGAGTGACAGTTAAAGATACAGTACATGTATAATGAAGTTTTGGGTTTCCTGGAAATCCTCCTTGTTTGTTAGTTTTTGGTATGTATTTCATACGAAAGCACACATCATTTGACTAAGACCATGGTCTTTATACGCTTCCAAATGCTGATATGAAGTAAAAACAATAGAGTCACCTTTGTATCAATTTAATACACCACACTCATTGTAGTACAATCACACTACAGGTCTGTTTGCTTTGTTTTGTTTTGTTTTGTTTGTTGTTTTTTTTAATAGATATGGCATTGTCACATATGATGATATTACAGCCTGCTTGTGCTTAGTGTAGAATGTACCATGTAGAGGATTGATTTGGAAATTACAGGTACTCCATACTGTCAAAAGACATCTTATTGATGCAGAGGAGGACATTATAGGCTGACAATCATTTTCAAGTTGAAATGTTGTCCAAATACAGGTATAACTAATGATATCAGAACTAACTCAAAGTGTACATAGTACTTAAATGACAGACAAGTGCATTCTGCTGCACGATAAATCTAGTACATGACACATACAAAAGTGTATTTTTTATTTATTATAAATGCAGTATGGCATGTATTCAAAAGAACATCAGTGTCATAGTGTCATATAACTTTGCCATGAATTCCTGGGATTATTTTAACAACTATCAACCACTCAATGTCTGAAAATTTCACATAATTATACATGAGAATGTTTCTATGTCGAACTCCTTGGGCCCATTGTAGAACTCAATTTGCTACATATCAATGTTGTGTGACATCAGAGTTTGAAAAGCTGTAAGACTGAAAGAAACTCTGAACTCTGGAACAACAGAGCAACAACAAAGCAATTTATCTTGTAATGTGAGCCTACTGTATGATGTAAATGTACAACAGATATCAGGGGATTTACATTGTATTCTCTGCACAGATATAAGTAGAACTACTGTACTACTTTTACACTGTACTGATTTCTTGCCTCACTTCTAAACAGAAAACAGGTATAACATCCATGCAAATTTCAAATTCAGGATCAACCTTCCATCTGACACCACATAGATTAATCTACACATGGGACCACTGATTATCATCACAGTGAAGAATGACATTTTTACAATATTACATGTACTGTTATATGGCAACTGGTTAGTTAAAATCTCATTATTTCAATACAAATACGGCTTTTCATTGGCTTTGACTGGGACTGACCCCTTGGTAAATTCTGTTCTGTTCTTTTTTTTTTTTTTTTTAATGGACAACTAGCAACATAACTTAGGAAAGAAAAGAAAGTACACAACATTACAGAAGTAACTTGCAAAAAAAGTAGATCTATATATTGCAATGGTTTTCTAACTGAAGTATTCTAAGCTTGCCTTTGCCTTTTCCATTTCATGAAGAAATGAGTAGAACTCAGGCACTGACAACTCTGTGAGGGAGACAAAAGAAGATGAAATGAAACTGAATTAAGTCAGATCCTCTGTAAAACCATGTTAAGGCCTTAACAACATTCAAACATTAGAATCCAAGAATCTTCAGGAATGAAGGAGGGATAGTGATCTAATTAGAAGAGGAAACGGAAGAAGAATAGTCTAAGTCTTGTCTGTTACTCCTATCAACTTTCTATGCTTTAGGAGCCAGTGGCTGCTGAGGGCTAATAATATCATAATTTATATCTCACACTTACCTCTACTGCAGAAATGGGAACTGACACTATGATATTGCTTGTTTTTCATTTTCCCTCTGCTTTGATGAAGTCTTACCTAACTGCTTGACCATGGTTGACCTCTTTTGCAAAAAAATATAAGCAAATATTGTGATCCTTGGATCATATTCCAGTACCACTTTGATTTACATAAATGGTAAGCTCAGGAAAATTAACATTTCTTAATCCATTTCTGGGCCAGCCATATCAAGTACACTCAAGTTGTAACACTCTACTGCAGCAATTAAATGATGATTGGCATGGTATCCTTTATAAATAAAACCAACGACTCTAGTTCTTCACTTGTTGGTAAGTTTAAGAAATACATTAGACAGAAAGAAACATGATGAGCAAAAGTTTTATATTTAGACACTGTATATAACAACCGCCCCCCCCCCCAAAAAAAAAAAAAAAAAATGCACAAACACATATAAATCCAGTGTAGAGAAAAACTTACCCATGTAGACATTTTCTGTCTTGTTGCCCTTGTTTACAACTAGCTTCATCTGGATAAATGTACTCCCAACCTGCTGTAACTCACTACTTGCTGCCGTCACTGTCACAAATCATGTAGAGAAGAATGAAATATGAAAGTGCAATTTCTAGGTCAAATGTCACATGACCAAAATGTTACAGTAGTGGTACACTTTAATACAATAAGTGAGGTGCTCTGGTAACAGCACAGAAGGCTTGCATCATACAAATGTAGCATGCAGGCAAAAGTTGTACAGTGCACTCCCATTATAACGAACACATTTATAGCGAAATTCTGGTTACAACAAAATAAAAATTCAGGCCACAACATTATCCAATCTATGTACACATATTTTTATTGTTTATTTTGTTCAGTTATAACGAAATTTCGATATAACGAAAGAAAATCACCTGGTTCCTGAGGATTTTGTTATAATGGGAGTCCACTGTAACAAAAAAGTAAACTGTTCATACATTCCCCCCCCCCCCCCTTATGCATATATGATGTTGAGCCTATCACTATCAAAAGCAGGTACCTGTAGAAATACACATGAAGTACCATACTTGTATCAACCTCTTAAATCTGTGTTTCATCACCATCAATTTTTGTCAGCACAGTCACAAGTAAAAATCTTGAAGCTTGGCTGGTGAAACCTTTCCTCAAGTCCTAAACATCTTCAATACCTGGTTTTGCTTGGATTTCATACTGATCAAAGGAAACTTTTCTCCCTTTTCAATGTAATATTTACTTTATATACTAGAAGCCTGTGCATAAAGCTTCAAGTTTACAGTTCCGCAACTGGTGATGTCATCACAATAAGGATAAATCTTCTCTAAAAATGCAGAAAGCTGGAAAAACACAACTTCTGTGACTGTGGTTTGGGCTTCTCACCTCCAAATTTCCACTCCATGTCTACCAGCTGATTCACCATCAACGTTTGTCCCACAGCGCTCCGGGAGAGCCCCACCAGGTTACTTTTCCACTGACAGAGATTGAACAACAGTACAATAACAGTGAGAGTGATCCATATCATGGTCTGCATCACAAAATTCTCAAAAACTAGCCAGGATATGGATCTTTAGTTAAGGCAGACTCTGAAAGAGTAGGCTCCAAGCTTTATAATGATATATATATATATATAACTCCATACAAATGGACTTTCCTAACCTATCTAAATAATGGAAAGAAAGTACACACTCTAACAAAGAGTTAACTGAGAAAAAAAAAAAGGCTTTGAAATTGAAGGTCTATTCAAGTTGTTTAATCTCACCGTTCTGTGTTCTGTGCCATGAATTGGACAAAAAACAGAATGTAAAACTCTCTCACAACCAAGATGAAGGAATTATCAAATTGAGCTGAAATTGTCCATATACAGTACTCATTAAGCACAGTCTATTCATGACTGATACCAACTTTGAATGCAGTAGCTCCATTTGGCTAAAGTTATTAGAGTCCAAGTAGGGAGGGTGTAAACAAAGTGTTTAAGAAAAACTGCAGAAGACACAATTTTCCATTGGCATTATGACCCAAATTGTATACTTGTGTAGAAGAAGAGTCGCTCTTTCAAAAAATATGAAACACAGAAGATTCACTAGGTTGACTAATTTTCTTATTTTGAAGTACAAGCAACTGGACCTCATGGAAGACCAGCTACAATGTAGTGTAGCTGAATAATGGTCTGGCCAGCCCATCTTGTCTGATGGAAATGAAAACAAACATATCAAACTTGGAATGAACATCGTACTACATGTACCTCAAACTATTTATTTCCTCATCATCTGTCATATCTGATGAACCACAACCATATACTGTAAAAGTGGATATTTTTGTGCAACTAATTTTTCGCGCTTCGCCGCATAAGAAGAGTTACGCATGTTTTTAATTCCGCAGGATCAAGACATCAATTACAGGAACATATGGCAAGCAAAAATATTTGCGTGCTTTTATTTTCGCGCTGGTTTCTGATTGCGCGAAATGCGCGAAAATTTCAACACCGCAAAAATTTCCACTTTTACAGTACTTCTGGAGTTACTGCATCCCTAGCAAGGTTTCGACAACAGCCATGTATGATATCAACCTCTGACCCCTGAACTTTGTCTTGACAACACATATCACTTTCTGCAGACCACTACTGTATACCAGTCATGGACTACAGACCTTGCTGTTACAGTAGAGGCAGACACGCAATGCTATTGTCGCATGAAAATATCACATCCACTACAATCCAGTTACCTTTTCCGATACATGACTTGATTTCTCCTCTGATAGGCCTGTTTGTGAAAGACAGAATGGATGAATACTATCAGTATGCCAGACATGAAATTACAATATGCCAGATACACAATCACATTGAAATTTTCACCATATCAGTTCTGACAAAGCTTTAGATTTCTTTTTCAAGACAACATATTATAGTTACAAGAGGACTTCTGTTTGGTGCATAACTGAAGGGATCCAAGATACAAAATACTGCTTATAAATCAGTTTTAATTGGATTGTTGAGTTGATGCTATCACTTGCAAAATGGAATCTGCTTACATTGTGTGATGGTCCCTAGCATCGCATTCAATCAATTAAGTAAACACTGTAACTTATGTCTTGTCACTCAAAATGGAATTTGCTTACTTGTGCAATGGTCTCTAACAGCACATTCAAGGAATTACGTAAACACTGTAACTTACATCTTGTAACTCAAAATGGAATTTGCTTACTTGTGAAATGGTCTCTAGCAGCACATTCAAGGAATAAAGCACACACTGTAACTCGCATCTCATCATATCATAAAATTGAAATTAATATAATGTATACTCTTCTGGTTTGTCACTATTTAAAGAGAGAAAGAGAGAGGGGGAAGAAAGATACCCTGCTGATACTATTCACGTTTGTCCATGCATTCTCAAACCTACTATGATTTATACAGACAATACTTAACATCATCTAAAGAACTGGTTACAAATTTTGAGAAAGTGCTATATAATCACAAATATGCACAAAGTGAACATCTACATATGTCATGACATACCCAAGTTGATGAAATCTTCCTTTAAGTCACTAGGACTAAGATTCCTCCTCACTGCACCTGTAATTCACAAAATGAAAATAATTACGCAGAAATGTTGAATCTGAAACTCCAATTTGCACTGGAGCTGATTATTGTATGCAAAACTGAACTTAATCAAGTTTCACTTGCATACAACATTATTAGTGAGAAGAGTCATTGTCAATCACAACCCAAACTCCTTTGAAATCAAAGTGGACCTCACATACATTGTACTGTATACACTGTTATTTTCGTGTAAAGATATTTTCGTGTAAAGATATTTTCGCGATTGATGAGGTTGCAGACATTTTCGTGAGATATTGTTTTCACGAATCAACGCCAATGCTTACGTTAATGTTCTATTACTAAAGCGCATGGAGACAATTCGCATGTTGTTAAATTCGCAATCCAACTGTGATACGCAAAATTCGCGAAAATTAAACCCTCGCGAAAATAACAGCTTATACAGTACACGTGATATGAATATATCCTAGCCAAATATTCTTATCCATAGCTGCTACTTTGTTCAGTCAATCTAAACAGCACTGGATGAATTGCAATTGAGCCCAAAAACTTTGAAAGATTGGTAACACTTACTGTAAGGCACAGCGAGAAGGCTCTTCACAACATTTCTCAGGGCGGGGCCACTCACTCCCTGTTCATCAGCAAAGTCATCAAGCTGGCTCAGTAATCTGCTGGACTGTTGAATCAATCACAAAGAACACATGTCAATCTCTGGACTGGTAACACTCATTCATATGGAAAACTTTAGCCACATTTGCTTCATTTGGTGAGGCAGTGCAATCTGTGTGCACTCGCCGACAGCCTAGTCGTGAATGCACCCAGGCGTGCATTGTGCAGAGAGCCTGGGTTAGTCCAAACAGTCAAATGGGGGTAATCAGTGCGAACGGAGGGACACGTAATTTGTAAAATCCGTCGCGTTGTACATGTGCTGATCCGTGATCTCGTGCATACATGCATATACTGTACGTGTTACTAGTTCTTTGAGATTTTCCACCTCCCTGCTTTGAGCTTATTATTACATGTATATTCCAAAATACACATCATCATCAGGCCAGAGCGAGTCAATCCAGCACGAGCTGCTGCTTGTCCGCAGATGAACGTGACACAAAAATCCCTTCGTTACAATGGCAGAGTCCATATGCATGTCGAGTACAAACATGACAAGCAAGTACGCTGAGATTTCACGAAGCTCAATTACATGAAAATTTAGGCAAAAAAAATCGATGTCACAACTTCCAAAGAGAATCAATGGAGTCAGAAATCTTCTGACTCACCATCAACGCAATTTCCAGTTAAAAAGTCAGATAAAATTCCATAAATCTAGGATAAATCGACGGCAAAGCCAACTCCGAAGCACCGTGTAGACATCGGACTCGTCGCACATTCACGCACTCGTGTGCGTTCATCCGTAAGTCTATGGAATTGCTACACAAAGGATCGGCCACGTACGTGCAGAGATTAGCCAGGTTTTAGTCAGAAATGAGAAACTTTCTTTGATTTGACGGCAAAATGGCCCCAAGTTCCTATACACCGATCAAAACAAGTTTTATACCATTTGAAAGCTTGCTCATTATACAATATTTTGGCGTGCGAGGGTAATCGATAGAACAAAGAACCAGCTTTTGAGGCGTGTTTACATTGCGCAATGTCAGCTGAAAGACGGTGATTTCTGCTGAATCGCCATAGGCTTGGGCAGTTTTTTGAGATTTGAAGTGTAACTTTAATAAAAAATGGCCCTAATTTCCCGATTCTCAATCATTTTGAGAATATATTCATTACAAAGCTTAAAGTCTAAACTTTAATTTGCAGGGCGAGGGTTTTTGACACACCATCGCATTTTTTCTGTACACGAGTTTCTTTGCATATAGAGGGGTACTTTGAGCGATTTTTTACGTGTTATACAGCTTTCGTGCGGGCGGCGAGGTAAAATGAAACACACTTTTCCATATGTCTTTTCTTCACCACTGTATTAGAAAACATCTGCAATACATTTAGGTGAACTACAAGTACCATTCTATGAGATTGTACACAGTAACGCCAATATGAATGGGTAGAAAGCAATTTTATTAACTTTTGAACAACTTTTGCCACAGTCCACGTTGGCTTTATACACAGGCATAGTGCTACACTAGCAAATAAAATTATGGCACAAATTTACTGTTTTGGGAATTCCTGTGTTCTTCATTCACTTGTTTATACATAAATTATAGGTTGGTGTTTTGTGTACTTGAGCACAACTTGAGGATGTTTACTTCATCCAAATCTATGGCAAACATGCTAATTTTTCACACAAAATATCCCAATATTGAATAAAGTGAATGCAATGCATTTTAAGCTCACATTATCTGATTATCTTTAATGCCTAATGCCAATGGTTGATTCCATCACTTACCGTATTGGGCTCCAGAAGAAAGCTAAAGACGATGGTCACTAATTGGGAAAATTGCTGAAAAAAAAGCACAATGAAAGCACTAACGTTAGACATATGAATATGAAGCAGTGCAAGCCAGTTTTATACGCCTCATCAGATCAGACCCACACAACAAATCTCAGTGATCTCACACACATTACGGCTTGGACATCTTTACTTACACCAAAATATATACATGGGGCAATGCATTAGTTAGTTCGTGGATATTGTCACTAAAACTAAGGTAGCTGCCGTTAAAATTAACGGTTATTTAGTGGATTGAAGACATGAACAGTACTTACAAGGGGAACCGACTTACCTCTTCATTAAATTTGTTGAGACTCTGTATGTCTGAAAACATAGAGTCAGTAGGTGTTTCCGACGTGAAGTGGAAGGAGCTCGCCATGTTGCAATCAGTCGTTTAGCGAGGGTATGGAGGCCTCTCCCCCTTCGCTATGCATATGATCGCCCGACCGACTGCTTTTGCTCTGCTGCTGTCTTGAAAAGGGCTCCACCCCAGGTGTAATAGGTATAGCTATTAAGATTTTTCACATCAGAGATTAACTAATTTGTATGTTTTTTAACACATAGCCAAATAGGAGATAAGATCTATCTATCTATCTATCTATTTATTTATTTATCTATCTATCTATTCATCTTTCATCGATCTTTCTATCTATCAATATCTATCTCTCTCTATATATAATTATATCTCTATCTATCTATATATCTATCCGTCCATCCATCCATCTATCCAGATCTATCTATCTATCTATCTATCTATCTATCTATCTATCTATCTATCTATCTATCTATCTATCTATCTATCTATCTCTATATTATAATTATATCTCTATCTATCTATCTCATCCATCCATCTATCTATCCATCCATCCATCCATCCATCCATCAATCTATCTATCTGGCTATCTATCTTACCAATCTCTCTATCTTTCGGTGTGCCTACAAGATATCTGTACATTCAACCATCCATGTTTAACCCAACCCGTATCTGGAGGACCCTGCAGTAGTAATTCCTGCAACTTATCCTGACCGGACGAGGGAAATAGTACCTACGTATACTATACTTCAATTTCAGGTTTTCAGTCATGTTACCTCATCTTCTGCAGTATTATTTTGGGCTGGAACAGAAATGTGGCTTTGCAAAAAGAGCTTGGGAAGATCACTGATGAAGAGGAATGGTGTAGGGAAACTAAATTGGATGTGTTGGTATTCTGCAGCAGAAATGTCATTGCAAATGGTCGACATAATAGTCTGACTCTGGTTTACATAAATCTAGTTCATCGTTATGTTTTCACCCGCCAACCGTGCCCGCGTAAACGAATCATAAAGGCACGATTCAAGGAAGACGGGGGGGGGGGGGGGAGTATAAAGTTTATCGCAGCCCTCTTTGATTTTCTAATATCATTTCCTCTCGTTTGTTTCCTTGTCATTACTACATCATGTGTTTATGTAATATGTTCCACGCTGTCCATGTATATATGGTCAACTTTTTGTATATAAGTTACACCTATCATAGACAGGATTCCCCTACAGGTATGTTTCATCACGTTTTTCTTGCTTTATTTTGTTTTGCTAGCATTTGATGTTGATACAAATGTAGATAATTGTTTTCGTTTACTTGTGTGTCTGACATTTACTTTTATAAATGTTTCTACATCATTTCGATGTTGTATCTTAGTAATACTATTATAGTTATGATAATTATATTTTTTGTAGTAATGATAAATTACAAACTAAAGTTAAATTGACCCGTCATGTTACGGAACGGGCCTCATTCTACCGCTGGTGGGTATCAGGGCCGGCGCAGCCGTGGGGCCCGTGGGGGCTCGGGCCCCCACGCTTTTTGTGCACCATACAAAGGAATACATAAGGTGTCATCACCTTGGGCCCCCACACTTGTCTTTTTTCAATCCGGAAGTATTTAAGTGGCACTAAAATTAGAAATAGATAGATATCTTGAAGTATGGCGGCTAAGAAACCCGGAAGTGGACGGGAGAGAGATGAGCTGAGGACCTTTTTTTGTTGTTGTTTTGTTTTGTTTTGTTTTGGTTTTTTTTGCTTGTTAGCTCATGAAACTCGGAAGTTGGCCCCCACACTTTTGAAAACACTGCGCCGGCCATGGGTGTAGTAGATACGTCGGAAGTCAAAATATTATAAGGGGTGACACAAAGTATTGTCATAGGAAAACTGTAAGTGGAAAAATAACAAAGCAAAAGCTAAGTTATTAACAGTAGATGCGCCACAGGTAAAATGTCTGTGACAATTCACATTGAACCGCTACTCGATGGATTCGTCATTGAGATGTACGCAGGCATGTAACTTTGCACGATGCGACAAACCAAACTTTTTAAACCAGATGATGTGGACATAGTATCTTGTCGTCCTGATTATGACGTGAGCACACGACACATATAATTTTTAACTGGAAACAGGAAAAACTGTATGTGCCATAAATCAGCACAGCTCATTCAGCTATCGTAGTCAAGAAGAAGAGATAATCACGCAAGTATATGGAGGTAAATACCTGTTTTTGTTTTTTTCTTATGAGCCGATATACTTTAATACTCATAAACTAGTGCAGTGGACACAGTATAAACACACTATGGACTTTCGTACAGGAGCATGCTGATCTAACTAAAATAAAATGAAACAGGATATTTGAACTTCTAAATTTATACATTACATAAAGTGTCATATATCAAAATATTCTCAAATATTAAATAATCTTCACACATCAGATCAAAATGGACCCTATTTTGTAATTCTTACGGGTCCACCATGCGTTCTTTCTTTGTAACCTAAAAACAAGTATGTTATGTCTGATCATTATATTTTTTTTCTTTACATTAAATTGCTCCCTCTTATCAGGGTTAGAACCTTCCTGCATGGTGGAGAGATCGACACATCCAACCACGTCTCATCCAAATAGAGTTTTAGCAATGAAAGAAAGCACGTGGTTAACATTTTGTATATCTGCGTTATCATGCATTTGCATGAACAGTCCGAATCGTTCCTACACACATGATTTACATGCACCCAGTGCTTAAAGATTGCCGAACGGTCATGTGGATTATGATGAATCGTCTACATAAAGGTCTTTGTAAATCTGTGACAGCACAAAAATAAATTATTGTATTCTTTTTTCGCGCTGCACATGCGTTCATCAACAATCAGAGCCATTAGATACTCTTCCGTTCACTCACTTTATTATAAATCATGTTGTCACGTGTTATAATCCTTAGGAATTGAAAAAAAGAAAACAGTCAATCACCAGATTTACCACGATTACTTTGACCGATGTCGCCATTGCATTGTATAGACAAATTATTTCACTCACATAATGATTATTAAGGTCATTTCTCATCATTACAACTATTGTAACTATAATCACTATATACTGATCTTCAAATCATCAGGTTTAACGTTCACATTGTCCAATGTGTTTGGTGTAAGATACTAGATATATCGATATTAGTATAGTATAGTATAATACAGTGTATAGTTTTGTAATGTGTAGTATACAATAGGTTCTAGTTATGAAAATAATTATATTAGACCCATACTACTAGTACTAACCACTATCATTACGATAACAAATGTGTTACAAAAATAAACATGTATACTGATGATAATGATACCTATCGATGACAATAATAATGATAAAAATAACAAGTACAATGATATCTATAACAATTGAAGGGAATAAAAAATTAATGATATGGTCTTATGATTCAAAGGCACAGTCTTCACTTTATTGAACCCACTGCTCTAAAAAGGTCCTCCCAGAGTAAGTGCAATGTATAACTCTTATGTAACATTTATGAGGGCATCGAATAGACCGTAATGAGTGACCACATACAGACAAAAGATTGCAAAAAAAATGCCTCACAATTTTCTTTACGCTGCAGAAACAGTTTGCTGATGATAAGCTGACATTTTGTTATGTTTATCTGGAAAGAATTATGAAAGTGACCCGCTATTCTGAAACATACATACATACATACATATCACTACGTCACGTCACTGGTTGAGACACATTTTTTTTTTTCCGCGTTGCGGGCAGGAATTGAGATCGAAGACTATACAACATCAACTATTTCCATCATTAAAATGTATCATTCAAACAGGAAATATAATCTTTGGCAAAGTCGCAATTGTTGTCACGTTTGGTCATGATACACGGGGAAATAGTTGTTCATCTATTTGTCAGGAAACACTTCTTTTTAGGGCCAATACGTCACTTTTAGAGATAAAGGAGAGAGGGTAACCATGGTTACATAAAACTCTTAAAAGAATCAGCCTGCCAACGACCTAACAGTGAAAGACAGCGCCATGGACGCAAGTAACCACGTAATGGGAGGTGCATGTAAGTTGTCGGCATGAGATCTCGGGGTAGAAGCTGGAGGTTTAGCCGTCGGAAACTGACCCGTGAGCCACGGCGAGAAGTTGATCCACACAGGGGCATCTTGCATAGCCTCGATCAGCTGGGGAAAACAACAAAAATAAAAGATCTAATGAATAAATAAGACCAAGAAAAAAACCCAGCAAAAACAAAAACAAACACAAAACCATCAACAAGCATGTCGCAATAGTCTGTACTCTTATATAGAATTACGTATTCCTTAGGGTTAACTGGTTCCACACGGACTTTTAATTCAATTTAATTCAATTATCATTTTCTTTTTTTTTTTTTTGCAATCGATGTAAGTTTGAATAGTCGTAGACAGTCGCACGTTAAATATATTAACAATAAACTTCTATTGCCCGGCTATCCCTTTTAAGACAGCATTACCTTGTCCACGTGTGGTCATGGTGTGTGCGTGTATGCGTGCGTGCGTATGTGTTTATGTTTATTGGGGGAGAGAGGGGTTTAAATTGCTTGGAATGAACATAGGGCAAAAAGCAGGAGAATGTAATATCTTGTAGAAAGTCTCATGGCATTATAAAGCAACTGTCATTCTATTTTCACACTGTCCCTAAATTAGTTGCCAGTTGTCTTGCGTAATAAAAAAAAAAAAAAATCCAACGGACTTTTGCACGACTTTAGCAACCAAAGTCAATACAAACTGTTGTTACAAATCATACACTCGGTGTAATACAATTTGTGAGTCCCATGAAGTAATTCTTCAAGTCTTATCTTCCTCCCTACATAGGACTCCGTTAAAAATCTTGCATACAGATGCATTAAAAAATTTATCAATAGCCTCACCTTCTGCTGTCGGTAGCCGTTGTGCGGCACGCTGAACTCGTAGCCAATAGGACAAAAGTTTCCTGTGACGTCATAGGCTCCAGTCGTCTCACTGATGGTCCATTTTTCGGGGTCCGAGGAACTTTGGCACGCGTAACTCAGCGACAGGTCACAGTTCGAAGACGTGTGCCATCGCTGGTCTTCATGGCTTTTAGAAAGACAGGAAATGGCGATATTAAAGGGCCCCTGAAATCCACATGCATGTTGATTTGTGTTGATTTATGATACCCATAACATCACATTTGCGGTGAAACGAATATCTAGAAACATTCTATATGTTTTTGATTATTTTTCCTCCATTTTTCTTCCGATTACTTGGGAACGCCCACAAAAAATCCTTCCAAACCAATATTCCTCTTGTGATCTCATCTGTCAATCACTGCTAAAGTACTGAAATGTTTAACAAAGGACATTGGAATGCACCTTCCCCTCGACTCAGCATAGCTTGCATGTTCCCTCGCCATGTCTTTTGTTAGTCACATTAATATCACGAAAACATGCAAGTTATGCTGAGAAAGAAGAAAGTTGATATCGCAGTGACGCACCTGAGCATCACGCAGGAGTTTTCCTGGAGTTCCAGAGACGGCTCGCCCTTGGCCCAGGTGAAAACGGCAGTCTCCATCAACTGTGGGTGCACCATGTCCGTGGAAGGAAAGTTGACCGCGCACTTGACGTACTCGGTGAGGTCGGTGATCACGCCAGACGACGTCGGACCGTCGTAGATGACATTGAAGCTGCAATGAGGGAGTATTAACAGTCGTGTTGTTGACGAGAGGTTCGTAAAAGATTAGACTTTCCACTTTCAACGATTGACAAAGAAAAAAAATAATAAACTCTAATTTTTCATACACATAGGCACAAAAGCTGCGAACTTGATTGGCGGGTAAGAAAGGAAGATAGCAAACAGACAATCAAATCGGTCATAGAACTCCTTTATTCATCCACTCCTTTAAGAAAAAGGAGAAGAGTATGGAAGAAAGCAATTTTTACCGAATGAAAGGAAAGTGCGTAGGGCACATTGACTTTATTTCCTCATATAATAGTATTCTTTGCCGGAGTATACGGCTACTGATCACCTTGCCTTCTACTTCTTCTTTTTTTTTTTTTTTTTGCACGTAAAATCACCTTCTCGTCTTCCTTCCTCTGAATTTCAGACATTTTTCATTCGATATGATATCATAAGTATCACAATAAGCCCTGTATAGAGTCCTGCGTAATCTATACAATATACTTTTATTTGGGTACATTATAGGGTGGTATAATTTTGATCTGCACTACCCCCATTGAAGAACCGCAGAAATGTATTCGTAAATCAGTCGGTGGTATACACAAAAGCTCATGGACAGAGATATTGACTGAATTGAGCCATAATGCATAATGCATAGGTCATACACAGTTGACGGCTTTGGTTAGAATTGGTTAAATGAATAGTCATCATTGTGTTGATTAATTTGTGATATCACCATAAATCACGTTCGAAACCTGAGGCAGGTTGTGTATATAGCTAACACAAAGTGGCGCTGGCTGCTAGCATATTGCTATTATACGCCATCGTTGTGACATTTGGCTTTAATCTTGTCTTCACCTACACGCATGAGGAATTAGAGGCAATTATTGACGACACCTCATTGTTTTATTCAGTGAAATTACATGGAAGTTCATGAAAGGCTTGTTAACACAACTTACACGTAATGTGTGGCGTCTCCAAGAACTCTGAGACACTCTGTTGGCTGCTTTCCGGCGCATTGGGGATAGTTTGTGAACTGTGGTTTAAAAGCAGGAAAAGAGACAGCCTTCATAATCACTTTATGTGTAAGAAAGAGATCTCTCTCAACTACGCAACCGAACAGTGGGTCCGGTCAATGGGTGAAGAAATCACGAAGTATTCATTGCATAAGACGTTGTAGACACCAGACAAACTCATTATGAATGTCAATTCAATTCAATTCGATTCAATTCAGTTCAATTCAGTTCAATTCAATTCAGTTCAATTCAGTTCATTTCAATTCAATTCAATTCAATTCAATTCAATTCAATTCAAGTGATTTCATTTCCATATAAAGTAATGCAAAGCAATATACATAATGCTTACAATTTTTATACATTACAATTATACATAACTGCCATGTCAATCCGACATGTCGGCGGTGTTGTCTGAATACAGAAAAAAAAATCCAACACATATTAATGCATTTGCCAAATCATAAGCATTGATGCCTATCGAACGTGATTATGTGTGTACCCCATGTTTTGTGACTAGTTTGTAATTAGATGTGCCCATTTGGGGGTTTCACTAATATTGCGAAAGTCCTAAAGCTAGCTTACCTTCTTCGCACCAGTTTCATCGCACTTTTTTTCGTGGATGTACTTTCCCTGGTGAGTCCTGTTGGTATTGGTGACAACCACCACTCGCTTGCCATCCTTCAGAGGAGATTGAAACCCAAATTAATTCTCATCAATTGACATCAAACCCAAACTAATAAAACGATATTGAAGAGCATTTACTCCATTCCTCAAAATGCGAACTTTTGAACATTTTGAGGAATGCTTTTGACTAACTTTACACTTTCATGGCTCTCCGTAAAAATGTCTAAAGCAACATTTTGATGTCATAAATCTTTCAAAAGTCTTAAAAAACCAACATATCGGAGATATGTCTAAAGGTGACAATGATAAACGTGAAAAACATCCTTGAGGTAAGATTAAAAGGGAAGGGGGGAGTCTGTAGAATGTAAATACGTGTAGTAGATGAAAAAAACAACCAACAACAACAATCTAGGAGTGATGACATAGAGTCAGAAGAGCGGAAAAGACTAATAATAATTATGGTAATAAGATCGAACGAACATCAGTGAAACTATATGACATCTAAACGAGTCAATAAATTAAAGTGACAAAAATTTAATCAAAGTCGACGTCTAACGAAAAGATAAACATCTTTAAAATATATCATTAGCTTTGTCGTAGGCCTGTAGTCATTTGTTAACACAGACAACAAAATCACAATCAGCAATCGCTTACCTCTCTCATTCGCCGCAGAGTGGGCCACACGCCACCATACGACGTCCTGAGGTCAGCCGGACTGAGGATTCGATCATGGCCGAGAAAACGTTCAAGAGGACCATTCATTTCGGCATCGTGTCCCTGGTCAAACTTCTCCTTTATAGTCCGTAGAAGAAAGAAGTTGATACATCAATGTCGAAGAAGTTGGTTTATTGATCGTGTCTCCCACTTGCTAGCGGTGCAATGCTTACGATGTTTTGATAGGTAAAATTGTGGAAGGAGAATTCACATTGTACGAAAACGGGAAAAAAACCCAAAAAAACTCCCCTCTATACATGTCACACTCCAATACTGGTGGTGAAATCATTCATTCTATGACATGAAATGTGTCATGTGTAATTGGAAGCATGTCCTTCTATCAGGAATTGTATTGGCCTTTTGACAAAATATAGCATTCTTTTTTATTTTAGGATAAGTTTTTGCTTCATCCTCCTGAAATGCAATATGGAGTTCGAAAGAATATTCTTTACCTAGAGTTTCTAAACATTAACTTTCGCAAAGAAAAAAAACAACAAAAACCTCACAACTGTTCAGTGGTCAACTGTGGGACAGCGCCGCCACAAAAGAGAAACAAACAGATTCAAAAATAGATCATGTGCATCGGCAAACGTTTAAAGACGAGTGGCTTGCTTATATACACGACAAACAAGTGTATACACTCAGTCGGTATGCACATAAAATCAGGAAGAAAAGGATATAGCCGAAGCATTAATAGTGAAGAGAATCATAGCAATACCCGTATGTCATATGTAAAGATTGGGACCATCCTTGATCTGTGGAGAGCGGAAAGAAAAGAAATGAATACTCTATCTTACATTTATGTAGATGCGGACAAACTCCCCCTCGTTTCCCGGTTCGTCCAGCCAAGCACCGATGTCGGCTATGACGTCAGCATACAAGACGTTGAACTCGCCACACCCAATGGCAAAGGGTAGGCCCAGATGGGCAAGACGCATCTTTTACAAGATTTAGTGTAAGAAGGGGAGGGGGTGCGTTGGAAAGGGAGGGGATGAAATAAACGGGGAGATTAGGCGCAATCACAAGGATTCCCTGACTATTTTATATATGTATATATACATACAAATATATAATATATATACATAGATAGTGAAAACTTTGAGCTATATATCTCATATAGGGCTTGCAATAGCTCAGTCGGTAGAGCACCGGTCTAGTAATCCGGAGGTCTCGGGTTCGAATCCCGATGAAAACCCATTCCTTTGCTCAAAGTTTTCACTATTTATTATTTGTTTCTGGTCAGTTTTCCCTTTCTTTGTTTCAATATTTCGCACCGACATTACTAAATATTTTGTGTTCAATATCCAGGATATCATTACATAATACTCGACAAAAATTAAAGGCACACACACACACACACACACACAAACAATATTTCTAAAAACGGAGGACAATTTCCAACGAACCGCTTAAAAGGGAGAGAAGAAAAAAAAATAACGACCGAAAAGCATACATACCAATATCACACCAACAGAAGAAATTAAAAGAGATTGGGGAGAAAAAAAGAAAGTGATAGACAGAGTGAGAGAGGGAGAGAGAGAGGAGAATAAAGTGACGAAAATAGGGATGGATATAAAGAATGAGAGGGAGAGAGATAAAAGGAGAGAGAGAGAGAGAGACGGACCGAGAGGTGGGAGAGGAAGATAGTAAAGATGAAATTATGAAGGGGAGGCCGACTGGAACTCACTGCACCGGCACACCACCAGTTGTCGACCTCAAATCCTCTGACACCCATTTGTAGCATGTCCACGATGTCGAACTCGTGATTGGCCAGGCCCAGGCATACATTGTCGTAAGGCGGCGGCCACTGGCAGGTGTCATTAGCTGAAACAAAGATAACGTATATAGATATGGGGTATAGCCCATATAATTTAAAGCGAAAGACTCACGAAGATCTATATTAGGAATACGTACTCCCAATGACTTGGATGTCTTCGAGGTCTTCCTTTGATTTTTTTTTTTTTTTGTTCTTGTCTAATTTCTTACGAGGTGGTATGAATATTGTTGCATGTGCAGAAGTTGATCGTCATGTTTGCCAAATTTTCCGTTTGTTAGTCTTGTTTATTTTTTCGCCCATGCTGTTTGTCGACAGCGAAATAAAACTCAAATCAGTGTACATAAACCGTAATGATCGTTATGACCAACAGTGAAGGGAAGTCGATGTTCATGTTATGCTGCATGGGACCAGAATATCACAACCACCAAAAATGAAATCCGTTTTCTTCTCACTGCTAGTGCTCAAACACTTTCCACAAAAATACTTCAAAGAGTTCTCTTTGAATCAATGACCAATCTGGCAAACGCTTCCTTACCTCCGTATGCCAATCCGTATGCTCTTGCGTTGAATGCATTATGAGCCTGCATAAGTCGTGAAAGAATGCCAAGAAATGTCGTAATCATCATCATTATGATATTGTTTTAAGGGGCTTTCACATGAAGCCTGCGTAGGCCGGGTACTCATGAAAACAGTTTTGACGGTAGTAAACGATCGCAAGAATGAGAATTTGGGCATTTAAAAAGTCCTTAGGATCCAGTGACAAATTATTATTTTTTTTAAGAGCTGGCGTAGGCTAATGCATATAAATATATAGGAATTGGCCGTAAAGTAGCTTACTGTTGCATAGACTTAGGTATAAACTGAATACCGGTCTCTAGGACTTCACTGACAGAACCAAAACGAACCAGAGCAACGCATAACAGCATCTTACTACTTACAACCATGTTAAAAATTAAGGACGTATAATCAATGTCCAACATTATATTTCTATTATAATGTGATACCTACATTCATAGGGATAAACTGTAGCTTTGAACAGACAATTGTATAAGATATAAATGCATAATTATGGTCTAAATTTCTGAGCGTGATGTTAACTTACGTCAAAGATTTGAATTCTGTCAAGAGGTAAATCAATCTGTGAGGCGCAAAAAGTAGAGAAACAAAAACATTGAGATACATGAGTCAAGTTACTTTGATATTTGATCAGGTCTTTGGTTATGGCGAAGGATGATTTCTAAGCTCTTTATAAAGTAGCATTTCTTCATCTTAACCAATAAAGGGAATGGTTGAACTCTTTATGTTGAAATTAGCGGATTTCCCTGCGTTTCCCGACATATTGCACGATTACTATAAAATAATGACAAAGTATTACAACGGATTTACGGCATAGCATTACTCTTAATGAAATGGGAGCCTTCACACATATTTTTTTTTTCCTGCGGGTGCATCGCTGATTAACCGAAATGTTTTGTTACGATGTTATGGAACAGACCACATGAGTGATGTTTACGAATGCAGGTGCACTTATACCAAACAACAAAAGCTCTAAATTTCTCTTGTTGTTTTCTATTGAGAAATTTCTATATCATAAGTATTCGCACTCAGTCGCGTGAATGTTTCGTCCTTTGAAAAGCAGTGCGTGTAAATCTTTTCTTGACATACATAGATATATTTTCTTGTCATATATATATATATATATACATATATATGTCAAGAAATATGTGTGAAGGCATATATATATATATATATATATATTATACAACATTCCTATGGCTACCACTTGTATATATAGGGAATAGAGTCATCTTGTTTATATTAATAGTTGTTCATAGACCCTGAAGAAGACACGTGTATGCGTCGAAAATTTGGATTGAATAAATAGCACTGTTGAACTGAAATGCATTACTAAACTTCTTCGTGATCTTGTATATATATATAATATACATATATATATATATATATATATATATATATATATATATATATATATAATGAAGAAACAAAGTGGTAATGCATTTTAGACCAATAAAACATGATTTTATGCAACTCAAATGTTAGGCGTCCTATACGCCCACTTCAGGACGCTGAAAATTTGAATCGAATAAACTCATGCTTTATTGGCCAAAATACATATATTTTGCATTATATCTTATAACTTGTACTTAATTTTGCAAATATTCAATCTTGTTCGATGATATTAGGTGATAAATATATACTTTGTATTGTGTTTTACCTTTTGCTTGATGGAAATAGAATATGATTTAATTGAAGAACTGAAGTATTTCTTACCTGCAGTTCCCGTTGCGTCTTCAAGGCAAACTGTAGCCAGGGATCAACATCTACAGTTCCCTTCATGCACCGCCCATATTTGTCACACTGTAAGACCCAGAGTGATTCGCACATGAATAAGAGTGTAAGGTAAACATCGAGACACTCTCAAAGGCCACTTTATCAATGTTATCAATCTTATGTAAATCCTAGACGGCCAGAAGATGTAACAAAATACAATGCGTTAATCGGTTTTCTTTTTTCATCTTGAACAAGGCTGTTCAAATGAATCTGTCAATAACAGTTATCATTAGAAGTTTGTATCCCATAAAGCTGCCCGTGACCATGACCATTGCCATAACCATTGCAAAGAGAATTTCCATGTCCATTAAATATAATTACCATGACCATAACTAAGCGTGACCATTACCATTGCCCTTACCATTACCATTACCGCGCCGTTTACCGTTACATTACTGTATAGTGGTGGCCTAGTAATTTACTTGCATCTCTTCACGAGTATAGGTCCTATGATAAGATTTTTAGGTCAAGGATTGACAGAGAGGGATGGGGCGTAAATGAGAAATATGCATTATCATGGAACACCTACCAACTATTTCTATTCATGGGTTATCAGTTCGATCATTGAGCAAGAGCAAATATAAACGTTGACGTCGAGTCCGTCACTTACAGCGTAATCGATGCTGAGATTGCGCATATAAAGAACTGTACCTGGCAGGGAACATCGCCGCTTATTCCCCGACAAACCGTCCCTTCAGCTGCCGATAGGAGGATCTATGAAGTAAATATATAGGCACAGGCCTGAATTGACAAATTATTCAGCTTTCAATGTCTCTATACAATCATCAGTTCATTTCTTCTTGCTATAGCGTTAATATCGTGATGCATTCAAACATGTTATTGCTGTGACGTTCGCAACCCCTGCATGCCTGAAATCTGTTCTACCCTGATGTTGAACATTGTAGCTTGTCCTACCAAAGTTGATTTATGTAAAGTACAAATTAAAGATTTAATGAAAATACTGCCAGCCAAATGGTACAATATTGACACATACCGCTTGATTATAGAGCCAAATCGAAGTATCGCATATAGGATTTAACTAAGTGAACCCCATACTGCAGTTGCAGAAAGAATCATTTATACAAGATTCATGATAGAACAAGCGATGACGACATTTTTTTTCTATAGTTGAAATTTCTAGGTAAGAACGGAAGTTGAACATCATAATCATTATCATATAAGCATGAAACCTGCCTAGCATGCAGGCCTGCAAGTGTGTTTGAGTGTGTGTGTGAGATTACTCCTTCCTAGTCATTACGGCCTATATGGTGAAAACTGATAAACTATAATCCAGAGCAGGGGACATTTTCGGTACTTCTGCTTTTAATTCAGTGGCTTAATATCCTTCTTCCAAAAACGCATGCAAACGGGAGCCTTTTCTCTTTTTCCTTTTTCTCGATTATTGATGTGTTAAGTGTTAGTTTGTGGTTTGCTTTTTGTTTGTTCCGTTTTGGTTTTGTCTTGCATTGTTATGTTTATTTTCTTCTTCTTCTTCTTCTTCTTCTTCTTCTTCTTCTTCTTCTTCTTCTTCTTCTTCTTCTTCTTCTTCTTTTTCTTGCTATCCATAATACAGGTGGTCTGTCTTGGTGCACCTGAGCCTGACACCCTGTTCGTTGCATGCACTGAACAAAACATAATCATGTAACGTAAATGTTGCAGCTTAGGCCTACCATATAATTACTCATTAATTTGTTTTATGCTGATGCCAGATTAGAACGATAACGATGATAAAACGGAAATTATGATGAGAGAAATGATCATAACAACGAAAATGAAAAAAAAAAAATTGTACCAGTAACTGATTTTTTTTTTTTCATCTCAAAGCGGCCTATCATTCAATTCATTAGCATCATGTACACAATGATTAACCTCGTTATAACTAGAGTATTGCTTTTTTTAAGGTTCTACCTTCCTTGGTTTGATTTCACATGTACGTAAAATGCAATATGATGAACACTGGAAGATAAATGTTTTGCAAACTTGAAACTTGAACTAACCTGGACGAGAGCGCCAAACAATAAAAGTGAACCCATGGGTACCGTTGAAGTATATGCTCCGTTTATATCTTGGAGGGATATCATTATTCTTCTCCTCCTCCTCCTCCTCTTCCTCCTCCCTTTGTATGTCTGTTCACTCTGCCTCCAACAGACTACTACTCGTTTATCCTCGACGTAGGGGCGATTTCAGTGGCAGCAGCCCCACTTCCCTGGTAGCTGTAGCGACCGGTGTTGCACCGTATACCGCGCGGTTGATGTGATGATGTAGAAGGAAATGGTGCTTCGGCCAAGACGCAGACTTCCTAAGCTATAGAAAAGCGCGTTATCGCTAAATGCGTATATATTATCTTGTTTTCACTAGATTCTGCTGCAGGCTCACAAAACATTACTTCCTAGTTTACCATTTCATTTTTCACACAGTGTCCTTCATATCACTACATCAAGACAAGATAGCGGCAGAACGTATTTTCCAACACAGCGGATAAGACTCAAAGAAGAGTTCGTTGTTTCTATAGGGTTGAGCGATTGCTGCTTGTAAGATGTATTCGTGAGTGTTTGCGCACTACTTTATGGCTACTTAATTGGCGGGTTCGGAATTCGAAATTTGATAGCACATCAGATTATCGATGCCACTTCTCAGTATACTGCTTATGTCTTCAGATCGAATCTGAACTTTATTTGCCGTCGATGTGCATGGCATGTAGGCCTATTATCATCGTTGCAAAGAACCCGAAGTTTTGCTTAAACCTGATCAGCTTTGTAGCAAGATGATCTGTTTGAGTCAAGGCACATTGTGGATGTGCTTGTGTTTGAGCATACGCAACATGCTCTAATCTTCAACCCAATATACTAGTGATGTCAAAAGTTCAAAGCAAGCTTTCTTTCTTGGTGCAATATTTCTTCATCTATAATCAGTCCTTTAACTGACAAATTCAGGTGTTTTTTTTTTTATTAAATTCAATTGTCCATGATCTTTGATCTAGCTACCACACTTGAAGTTATCATTACGAGATACCTCAGATAAGGCTGTCCTCATTAGAATGCAAATTTTAGTGTCGTAATTGGTTTTCTGAACAATCACGAGATAGCATTCGGATTCTCGTACCTGTCTATACTGCCATTAACTTTAGCAGACACAATGCCTGAAATCGCGTCAGTGATCTACCAGAGATCTTTAGTTGACATACTTATTTGCTGCTCGGGAGGAAAGGTTATGTTTAGAATAACGAATCATGCTCGTATCTGCGGCAGACACACAGCAAGTCCAACCCAAATACTTCGTCATGATAAGATGAGTCATTATACGGAGAATCAATGTTACTTCCCGGTAACCAATAAAAGACAGAGTTCGTTGTTATACCCATCACAACCCTAACCCTATCCTTCTAAGACCGGGATAATTGTAGCAGGAGCAAATATCATGTCACCAATCATGTCGTATCACAGGAAACTTCCAGTCCCGAAATATACATCATTTTTATCCGTATCGGATTAAGTGATCATTTTATTTTTTCTCTTCAATATTTCACCATTAATTCTATAAGGAAATAACAAGGGAAATTCAGATTAAATACTAAACATTTAAATACCTCAAAAGCCTCAAGAGTTGCATCATTTAGATTAGCATTCAGTACCTTCGAAATAAGAAAAAAAAAAAAAACATCAAAAACATTGGACCCCAACACCCCAACCCCGGGTCTGGCACACTCTTGTATCACACCACCACCCCCCCCCCCCCCCCCCGGGGGGGGGGGTCTGGCACACTCGTAGGCCCGACCACAGAACTAGTAAGAGTTCGTGGGCCCGACACGAAGGAGGCACAAATAGAAACCATGGTTTAAACCATGGACAAAGACCGTAGTTTTGTATGGGGCGCCAAGTGTTTTTCGTTACGAAGTCAGTCATTTCGTCGATGAAATGTTCATTTCGTTACGAAATGTCAACATTTCGTCGACGAAAAGGATTGATTTCGTAATGAAATAGGCCATGCGACACTTGGCACCTTATACAAATGAATTTGTCATACGAAACTACGGTCTTTGTCCATGATTTAAACCATGGTTTCAATTGTACCACCTTTGTGAATTCGGGCCTTTGTCTGATATATTTTATAGTTGGTTTATGCATGTGCTTCCGCCATTGGATGAAAGAGGTTACAACAATTTATAGTCTTTAAGTTGTTGTAGTCTGCTTGTCCAGGTGATGAAAAGATATGGATATAACAAACTTAAAATTGCAAGTTTTAAACTGGATTGACCAATTTCCTCGTACTTTATTTTTTTTTACTAATATTTCTGTGTTCACTTTTCAACATATACTTTTCAGTAAATGTCATTCATTAACCAGTCCACTCTGAAAAAAAAAAAAATACGCAAGAAAACACAGAGACAGTTCAAAAACACTTTTATTGATCCATAATACACAGGAAAATAGTTTAGACGATTGAAATCAGTGGAGCTGCTACGAGTATTTGCTCGTGATTGGGTGTTGTCGAGCGGCGTATTTCGTGGAGGCAGCAGATGACATCAGCTCTCTTGGCATGTCGTTTTGCCCGACGACTGGCCGATTACCCAGTGTGGAGCGATAACCGCCATTCCACAGAGATTTTTTTTTCTCGGTCACTCGTTGGAAGCACAGTTATTTCCTTCCGGCCACCTACTAAAGTGTATCGGATCACAGTCTGATGAATCCGACTTGTGTTGGTTGACTATCGGGTCAGTGTCGGGAATGTCGGGCAATGATCTGATGAAGATCATGCGCGACACGTCTCGTATCGACCCGATATCGACAAAAACACGTCGGATTCATCAGACTGCAATCCGATACACTTATGGGGTGGGCGGAAATAACAAACTTTGCTCCCGACGAGTGACCGATGCGAAATCTGTGAAATGGGGGTTATCGTCCGAATGGCGCGGGGTGATAAATGCGGAGATGCAATAATTATCTGCCCTCAAAGAGTGTTGTGGTTGCAGATTTCATCTAGAGGCAGAAAAATAGACGAAAGAGCAAATATGGAAACGCCTTTAATGACTGCTGTCGGCAAAGGTTATTTTCACAATATATCAGCAATTGGAAATACAAAGTCACGAAAAACCTATACGTGGAATTAAAATGCCCCTTGCGTTTGTACAAAATGCTCAAGATGCTCTACAAGAGAAAAGACTAATTGTGACCCTGCACCTAAAAACAAACAAAAAGTCGCCAGACATGAACTTTTAGTTAAGACAATATTCTGAAAGAGCAGACTTTAAGCTTTAAAATGATGTATAACTCAAATCAAATGGACTCTCCTAACCTATCTAAATATTGGAAAGAAACCACAAACTCAGGAAAAGTGTGAACTCAGAAAAGAGGCTCTGAAGTACAATGTCTATTCAAGCGCTTAATCTTTACCAAACCGTGCTGGCTGTGCGATGAATGGGACAAAAAACAGGAAGTAAACCACCAGAGTAACAACAATGAAGGGATTATCAGATTAAACTGAAATTAAGAATGCCTCATTAGCACATTCTGTCCATAATTAATGCCAACTTTCAAAGCAGTAGCACTATCCTTTCAAAAGTTATTAGAGTTGAAAGTGACGAGTGTGGACAAGGTTTTTCAGGGATTCTAAAGACACACATAATCACACTATTCTACAAAAAATGTTCGAGATAAACTGCTAAAAAAACACACTTTCCTGCCCGTTTTACGATACCAAATTTTAGCATAATGTAAAAGAAGACCCGCTCTTTCAGAAAATTAGAAAAAGTCAAGTTCGGCTAGGTTGACCCATTTCACTTATTTTCAGTCCTCGCGCAAAATCAGTGTGTGCGACTTTATGTTCGTTTTTAGGTGCACGGTCACAATTGGGCGAAAAGCGAAACAACGTTGTTAAGTTGTGATTTCAATTTAATTCTTACCATGTAAATTTCACATAATGTAAGCCTCTAAAAACCATCCCATATTCCACGACACGACTCGGAAATCCTGTCGTTACTGCGAACCCTCATCAGCGGACATACAAATCATGCGTAAAGTAGATTAGATTTTGCTAGATTTTGTTGGTAATTTACTTGTTTAACCCATGCACAAGCTTTCCGCTATGCACTGTCGTGGTTGCCATTATCTACCTACCTAGACCCTTAATATCACTGAAAGTCGCGTACCAGTCACCTTAATCATGCTTTGATGTTTGCTGCTTCTCATCATTGGCGTTTCTTTCAAGACGTTTCCCCCGAAAGGGGCATAAGCCAAATAAAAACCGGAAATATGAAAACAGTTCCTTTGTCAGTGACGATGGATTAATATGCAATCATCATCTTTGAGACACCTGTGTGTACTCATTGAGATGCGCATTATTATAGTTAGGTGGCGGCGGATCTCGTACTTCACAGTGGTTGGATTCGTTGAAAACCCATTCGTTAGTAGGTCCATGGTATGGCAAATGATTTTGTGTTTGGTGGTTGTGAATGATAACTTATAAAGATGATGGTGACGTTGGTGATGATGATGGTGTGATAGCAACAATGTTGATGTGCATTTTCAGTTTCACTTTGACTGTGTGTTGGCGTGGGTTTCATTCCTATTTGGCTTGTGTTAATATTAATTCAATCACTCACACTAAATAATTTCTAATTTCTTTAAACAATTTTGAATGTTTGGTTCAACACTATAAACATGGTAGAATAATGCGATATGTTATCCAAATGCCTATGTGTACATACTACATACATGTAACATTATAATAGGCCTATACGTGTATACATGATTATATAACCATTCCGTCGTGTTTTGCATTCCTCACTCAAACTTACAAAACTGTTCAAACACTTTGATTATAAACTATGAATTACTGATACGGATACGGAGGTGGCTGTTTACCTTATTAAAGGGTCACACCATTTTTTCGATCATTTCTTTGCTATATTCTTTACTCTTGATCAGGGAGAAACCTCAAATGTAAAAAAAAAAAAAATGATTGAACATTTTGTTTTGTTTTGTTTTGTTTTGTTTTGTTTTAAGATACAATTTTAAAGGCACGTGAAATCCTTTAGGAAGCCTGGCTTTGCAGATATTATCTCAACGCCACCATTTCTTAGTAGAAACATGCCAAAAGAAATATATTTCGTAGGATTAATGGTTTATTATGAAAAAAAAAAACACGTAAGAAAACAAATTGACTCTACCTGAAATACAAAGCAGATGCATCTTTAATCATCACGATTACAACAGAAAGTGTGAAACGCACTATTTTATTTAACAAAAACCATCTTAACCAAGAGGAGTGGGGGAGGGAGCATCCCGAAATATACTTAACCATAATTCATCCGCTTCTAATACTCAAAACAGTACTTGGAGGGGGGGGGGCACATTTAGCAACTATGACATTTACTACACACACACACAGCATCAAACCCATATCAACGCACATTTAGCAGCTACGACATTTACTACACACACACACACACACACCATCAAAGCCACATCAACGCAAACCAGATCGCACACACACGCACGCACACGTATACAGTTCCCAACCAATTTACTGGCTTTCGATAAGGGAAGAACTAGATGTAAAGATATACATAAAGTTTCAAAATGGAGCAAGCCCTCATGAACGAATACATTTTTTCCCCATTTTATCCATCAAAAGAATTCATATAATAAAATAACCCGACACTTTTTCTCTTCCATTTACCCATTACCCTTACATTTATTTTCCCACGCACCATATTCATATTGCATATTTCCACAGCATATTTCTAAAACAAAAAGGTACCAGTGACAACCTGAAAGATTGTCTAAATCCAGCAACTAACATAATTATGCAACATTCAAGAAAACTTTATTTCATGTACAAAATAAGTAACAGATATTGCCTGGGCTACTCTGACAAGATGTTAACATTCATAAAATTGAATGCTTCAATACAATAATCAGTATAACTTTTGTATTCTACATCTACTTTGCACGACAATCATTTTTTCACCATTTTCGTTGCACAGATGAAAATTAAAACGCAGCACCTACTACTTGGGGACAGCATCCAAAACATTCTCGCATTGGGCGAAACTGACAATACACACGGTTTTATTAATCAGTGCAGCAAATTAGGCATACATCTGCAGCGACAATGTCCAACAGTCCAACAGTTAAAAGTTATGTAAAGCTGAGGCGGCGAGTACTGAATTATGACAGAAATGATTTGAATAGGTTTACATTATTGTTGGTCTATATTATGACCGCGTTTTGTGTTTGTTTGTTTGTTGTTGTTGTTTTGGTTTGTTTGTTTGTGTTTTTTTTTTTTGGGTTCGTTTTGTCGTTGTTACTTCTCTGCTGGCTGATTACTATAAGAGTAATTTGGCCTTCGCGCGATTAGGTTCAATAAAACGCTGCCTTTATTTTGAACTTCATTATCTACATTGACCTGAAAAATTATGAATGTTCCCCTATGTTTGTTGATCTCTGCAACTGGGACTTACCAAAGCTTTAGGCCTGCATGGGCATAAAGTGATAGACGACTTAAAAAGGGCAAGTTACAATTCGTCACATACCATAATCATACCGTATACTGTTCTAGGACGGTGTTCAGCACACACACAAGCACAGACACACACGCATAATCATATCCAATATAGACACATACGCTTGTAACACACATTAAATATTGTTACACCCAAGAAGTTTCACCCGTAAATAATTTCCTAGAAGAAAGATACGTGTTTAGGAAGAAGATTCTGCAAAATAAAGAAGTTGTACCCTACGTCCTGAGATTCCAAGTGACGGCAGTATGTGTGCACCTTTGTCTGTGCAAATTCGTACAAGGCTTCCTACAGCCAAACTACAATGGATTTGTCAAATATCACATGTCCACCGCACCTACACAGAGGCAAACAAATCCTTTATATCCCCATCAGATAATAATATAAAACCTACACGTAGATTTTTTTTTCAAGAATTTATCCCAATCTACCATCTCCCCTGAGAATAAAAAAATTATCCAACATAGCATTTCTATAAACTTGTTCTTTTTCTATAACACACATTCAAACATTTTCTAACTTGTGCTGAAAATGGAGTACCAGTCCACTGTGTACAATTTAGTTTAAAATGTCCTATTGATTGTTGGCAACAAGAGAAGCGAATATGCCGCCCTCTTTGGCTACGAGAGGGCCGGGTGGTCCAGTCTCTGCCACATGACCTTTGTCGAGCACAAGAATCTGGTCCGAGTCCATGATGGTTGCCACTCGGTGCTGCAAGTATTTGGAAAAAAACCCAAAGGAAATGCAAATAATAATAATAATAATAATAATAATAATAATAATAATAATAATAATAATAATAATAATAATTTTCACAAAAACGAGTTTCTACTCACACGATGAGCTCAGCAAAGCCTTGTTGAAAACCAATTCAATTTTCGACCAGTTAGCTACATCTAGATATTAACAGAAATAAAAACCTGAGAACTGGGTCTGTACCATGCTTGTCGGGACATAATATCATCCTCTATAATTATCAGCATTATGCTGGCTGGGTATTTCGCGGATTTCGCTTGTCGCTTTTGTAAAATTCATATGATTATTATCTCGTTTACATCGTTACTACATCAAACTTGTGTTTCATGGAAGGCATTTTAAATCAGTAGAATATTGCACGGTAACCACGGCGAGATACCAAGAAACCACTAATGAAATAGTACGTAGCAGACCATGCCATTCTACGAGGAATTCAAAGTTTATTTGATGAAAATCGGTTTTGGAATGGCTGAGACACCCAAAAGCAAATAAAAAAACAGAGCGATCCTAATAAATGTTAAGTCCCACCTTTTATTAGGATCGCCTAGTTTTGGATATCTCAGCCATTTCAAAACCAATTTTCATCAAATAAACGCTGGATTCTTCTTGGAATTACAATAACATGTTCTTTCATCATGTTCATATTTCCTACAAGGTTTGTCATTATCTCAGCCCAAAATGTTAGAAACCTGAAGTTAGGTCTCAACCAAAACTATACAATCCCTTTTCATTCCAGTCTTCCATGATTCAGATCATCCTACTTTTAAAACATTGAACAGTTATTCGTCGTTTGCGAGAACTTACCGCGATTGTGAGAACAGTTCGATCCTTGAATGCGGTGGCCACGACTTCTTGTAGTATGGCATCCTGAAAGAAACCAAGATGTAAAGCCTGCTTTACCACTTCTCATTGGCGTTCTATTTATACACACACAAACGCACCCCCACACACACTTTCTAGTTCTCTCTCTCTGTTTTACAATAGGGAGCTTTAGATTTTCGCGACGGGGACGTTCAGAGGGAAAAAAAAAAACATGTTCTGTGCATGCGCAAAAACGCGCGTCAAGTCGATCTATTTATAGCTTGCGTCGTCTGAGTTTTTCACTACGCGTTCTGGGCTATATTTACGTCCGCTCAATTCACGACGTTATAGAGAGCTACTTCATGCACCCATCACATTTTTTTTTTTATTTCTTTTTTATACGTTGCGTCCCAGCGTAATCTAAAGCGACTTTCCAGTACGACGCAAGGGGAGAGGAGAACGTCCAGCTCAAGCGTCGTCTCAAACGTCCGCGCCGCAAATCTAAAGCTCCCTACTGTATGACATCATGACGCATGAGTAAAAATGTCAATGTTATAGAGCCCTTTATTCTCTGACAGCTAGGTCCACCGTTCTTATCGGGGTTGAAATCTGTCAGAATATTATTAGGTATGATTTTGACATATAATTTCACTAGTTTTGATATCGAAGATTGCCGATGCACTGGGGATAACTCCTTTTTGGGAGTTGTACCCGTTTGGGTTTGCTGTTGCAGGAGGACTCACCGTCTCATAGTCTATGGACGCTGTAGCCTCGTCCATCACCAGAATTCGCGTCTTCTTCAGAAAGGCCCGGGCGAGGCAGAAAAGCTGACGCTGTCCAACGCTGAAGTTGCCACCGCCCTCCGACACCTCCGCGTCTGTGGATGATAAACAAGAGAGTATGATCTGAAAGCTAGAAAACCAAACTATGGTACAAAAAGAAAATTCTCTAGTTTAATGCACTTCCACCACTGATGGCTCATTTTCAGTAGACAAAATAAATCATAAAATCATGTATGATAACACCCTGCATTGATAAGTAATGGTCTGAAAAGACAAACCAATCAGTGTACGCTGTCAAATCTTGACATCGGTGGAAAAAAAAAACCCACATAAAGAAAAAGCAAAAAACCCTGTTTTCCTGTCTGTTCCATCAACGCCCGATCTTATCGAATACTAATTATGTGTCAAACTTTTCGTCAACGATAACATATGCCTCTTCATCTTAGGCTGATTACATCTAACAATGAGTAGTCCGAAGTAAGAAAATGTAGACTACATGAACTGAATTGAATTGATATCTGCCCTATGATTATATCATTTTTTTTTTATTCATATGATTATATCATTCTTTTTAATCTGTCGACTACGAATAAAACGGACACGAATGCTGTCATTACCGAGCCCGCCGTCTAGTGACAACACCGTCGGTTTCATCTGGGCAATGTTGATAGCCTCCCATAGCTCCATGTCTGATCTCTTCTCCTCCGGGTCGAGGTTAAATCTGAAACGAACAAAGAAAACAAAGGCATGAAATGTTAGTAAAGACAAACACCAACACAATAAACAGATAACACCTTTGCGACATCATTCGTTTTAAAAAGCACAATCATCTAATAAACTATGCCAAAGCAAGATGTGTCTTGTTTGGCGCACTTACAAATAATGTACAGCGCATCTCATTCCCTTAGTATAATTATAACGTGAATGTGAGCTCAGTGTACGTCATTAGTGATGCATTTGAATCCATACTGGGAAGTCATATTTCGTATTTTTCTATCTTTTCTTATTTATATTTTCTCCTTTTTTTTCAATAATAACAGCGCAACATTGCTTGAGGTGGACATATTCAAACATTCCACTTATCTTTATGGAAAGGGACAGAAAACGAATTCTACTTAATCTCTGATGTTCACCTGATTGTTCCGGTGAAAAGAACAGGATCCTGGGGGATGATTGCCAGTCGACTTCTCAGAGATGCCAGAGGTAATTGGCCTATGTCCACTCCATCAATCCGTATTTTGCCTTTGGAGAAAGAGATGACAGAGATAAATTCATGAATTAACTAATTCATCAAGATGAAAACACGGGGTTATACCACTAAAAACTTGTCACGTGCACCCAAAAATACAAGCCACGTGTAAAATATAAACACACAAAAAAGAACAAGCATTGTGCAACAAAAATTGAGTATCATGTTCATGTATGAATTATCAAAACACATACAGTCAAAAAGTATGAAACTTACAAGAACACCTGCGTATTAAGGTTAACCCACATTCCAAACATCAAAAGATTTGATCAAGTAAGGAAGCAAATAATTAAGTACGGAAATAAGTGATTGACTGCATACACAGTTGTCCCACTTGGTCGTTCCCCTTGGTCGTTTCCGTGTGACACTGATATCATAAAAATATATCGAGACTCTACACTAGTTTCTTTGTTTTTCGGTGTCCCTTTCATGTCATCGAAATCATAAAATTTCTTACTTTCTTTCTTCTTTTTTGTTTTGTTTTGGTGGTGGTGGTGGTGGTGGTGCATGGTGGTCAAAAAATGAATTTTGATGGCAAGAAAAATAAAGATACACTTTGAAGATTGGAATGATACATTAAAATAATCGTAAATCATGATAATCGTTTGAAAACTGGGGGGTAGAATAAAGACCTTCAAATACAGCATGATGTGACTGTACGAAAACGTAAGAAAACGTGCTCTTTCTCAGAAACAAATACTGCAGTGCTCAAATAAACACTTGTATATGAATAATGAGTACTAGATCACGACGTGTGATATAAATACATTACAAAACATTCACCCAACACTTTGAGCATTGCCGAAAAAAAAGTAGGGCCTATTGATAAGAACTTAAGTGAAGTTACCTGATAGATTTGTTTCTATTAATCTAACCAAATCTCAACCGTGTCGATGGTGTGAAGAACCAGAAATTATAAAAGCAATTAATAGACGATCACTATAGGCTCTTTTTTTTGTTGTTCAAAGGTATCTTTAATTGAAAATTCTTACAAATAATAGTCGCTTGCACTGTGTTACTGACCTTTGAACTGATCAATTATGCGGAAGAGGGTCAAGGCCAGAGAAGATTTCCCACTTCCGGTCCGCCCGCAGATGCCGATCTAAAACAAACAATGAAGTGAGATTATTATGCGTTCATATCAATAGGTTTTTACTGTGCTTCCCATGTAAGTAACTACGTTTTGAGTTATTCTAACGTAAGGACCTTTACCCTCGTTTTGTTTAAAGTGTATAAGAGTGAGTTTGAACTTTGATCACTGTGCTGGTCTGTTTTTGGTATGTTTCCTTGTAAACATTCTTAATATTCTTTTACACATTCACTTAGTAAAATTATACGTAACGTTTGCGAAAGCATGTAAACACGAAGTTATTAGAAGTATACAGGAAAGAAGTAAGTAACTTATACTTCTGTAGGACATGTTTGAGATTTGTTTAAACCAAACAATTTGTCAATAAAAGAAATGCATGCTTATCAACCACTTAAACTCATGACTAGAGAGACAAAAAATGCACTTACCTTGTCACCAGCGGAAAACTGCGATGTAACACCACGAAGTACAGGGTCGAGCTCCTTGGCGTATCTCGCATGGACCCGCTCGTAGTTGATTATGCCTAGCTCTGGCCAGGTGTCTCGGGGTTTGGCAGGGCCTGTGATATCCCGTCAAGGTACACATAATATCGTCAAGTTACGAATTTTAACAGCCTCATCTTCATATCATCGATTGCTAATTGAAATTTCTATGTACTTATTGTTCTTTGATTTGATCCGCTCATTACGATATACTTGCGATATTATCCGAATAACTTTCAGAGGTGATATGCTAATATCTAGTAAGCTATTTCCATGTAAGGCTTTTGCCAATCAATTTTGAAATCTATCTCCCTTTTTTCGCTTTATTCGCTATGAAATCAGTTTGAATTTCCGACCTAAGACCAGCATACACCTTTAACTCACTTTTGCTTAAGTACAAAACAAGTTCAGCAAAAAGTGAAATTCAGTGCAAGTGTGGTGAGAATATAAAATGCGACGAAGCCATCTCAAACAATGTTGGACGCGAAGCAAGAAATAGTCTTCACACAGCTCAAGAAGTGCCTTGCCAGAAATGTTGTTACTACGCAAAGTGCCGGTATGATAGATTGCATGTGGATGGAACTCCTCCTCGACTAAACCTGATAGTGTTTTATATCTAATCTGCATGCATCTCTTGAAGCTCATTTATCTCATTAATTTACATTACCTCAACACAAAAGAACTGCAGTAGTGTCATGCTATTGCGTCAAAAGGAAACAAGTGACAAAAAGGATGTTTTCTACAAACTGAGCAACTGATTGCATCTATAATTTAAATTGACATCCGCACAACGTTATGATTATGATTATCTAAGCCTACAGATATCTCTCAGTTTTTTGGTTGATGCGGCTCAAAACGTGGTAGCCAAGTAGAGCCTGCGAAGTCTAATCTTAAGCACCAAAAACTCAGATTTGGTTGAATTGTCACCAGCTTCCTGTATCTAACGCAAGGATTAAGTACTAAAAGGGCTGAGTGTTCATTTCATGCTCCGGTCCTATTCTCTCACCTTCGTATTTCTCTACGTCTATTTCGGCGTAGTACTTGAGTCTCTCAACGGCGTTCATGCCCATTTCAGTGCTCGACATGAACCGGACCACCCAATTTAAACTGGTACCAACCTAACAGCGAGAAAAAGAGATAGAAATGGACAAAATAGATACAGATATAGTATACATTATAATCATATAAAATAAGGGAAAGAGAATATAGAAAGAGTGAGGTAGAGAAATGGAGAGAGAAAATAATGACATACTGAATTATACAATTGAGATGAAATGATTTGCCCTGATTTTATGGAAAGGCAATAATTGTGTTACGTAACAAAAATATAATATGCACATGAGTTTGTCACTCTCATCAGTTTTCGTCTAACCTCCCAGCTCTTACAATGGTTTACCTTGGGGTGTAGTGCTGCTAAGGTTGAATAAACCTTCTGATTGATCTTTGAAGCAAGAAAGGTTCAACTCTCTGATTTTAATATCCATTTAAAACTTAAATACGTGTTCTATTTAGTATTTTAGATCAATACCTACAACATCAGCATTTTAACAGCGTCTCTAACTGTTAGCGGTGTTATCAATTATATTAATTTTATATTCTGTTCATCGTCATCGTTAATCTATATCTTCTCGTATTCTCGTCTTCCTAATAAGATCATCCGTATCCTCCCTCACTCCACCCCCCCCCCCCCCTCTCTCTCTCTCTCTCTCTCTCTCTCTCTCTGATGCTGTAATACTAAGTAGTACTCTGGAATCTGATATGACTTCAGTCGAGTATCGGTCGAGCATTCATCACTTTAATCTCGCCATTCACTTCAATTTCTACAAGTCACTGGCTTGCACAAACAGCCGAGCTATATTACCTTGACCGCGTACACAATAGCAAGTCCCGCCAAACTTGCCCCGGACGCACTCGGGTGCAAAACAGATGCCAAGATACTCGACAGTCCAGCGGCGAACACAACAACAGAACCTATCATGTCCTGTCAATCAAAAAAATGGAAATATTTAGGCCATAGAAGGCTATACCTCCCTGCATGCCTTTCATTTTCAAGCTCACCTTTAACATTTTTTTAAAGGGATTTGTAACTCTTTACGTAATATTTTGCCACAAGGGATTGCGCGCTCAACAAAAGCAGACAATGTTCTGACAGAAATATAACAGCCATGAGATTCAACAGGACAATGAAAGCGTGCATATCGGATATCATTAAAAGTGATTTTTTTTTCTTCAAAAATCGATGTCCCAGAAAATAAGATATAAATAACAAAAAATGAACGAAATTAAAACTATAACATATCTTATCCACAGGTGAAGGTCATGTTATGATAATAAATTATAGACTCCAAAAATCTGTGTAACTCTTATCTTTATCTTTTTATAAAAACCCATGTATACAACAATTTAAATTTTAACTTTATTATTTCAAAGTTAGTTCATATCATCAACCCAAAATATCAGATGATGTGATTCACTTATGATGCAAAACGGTTAGCAAGGAACTAGAAATTGACAAAAATACTTATACTGGGTTTACGTGTTTCATCAACGATCACTTTATAAGTAAATGTATTTCAACCACAGTACACATGATTTTGTGAATGATTTCGCGCCTACCTGTATATAAAACGATTTTTAATGGCGAACTTTGTAGAGTTGATAATAATTAACATGATACTGATATATGCAGAAAACAGGGAAAATACAGAGAAAGTGATATAATCCGATTATGATAAACTATAAGCGATATGAAAAGCTATCATTATTGCATTAATCTGGATTGATATACACAGAATTGAATTTGAAATCATAGCAGTCCTTCCTTCATCAAATCATGAATATTTTCCATGCAACATCTGCAAGTCAACCACAATTGAAAATATTGCATATTCAAGGTATTGTTTACCATTGGACGCAGTGAAAAGTGTTCGAGTTATTACATTTCATGCATAAGTGTAGGACATGCGTATCACAAAACATCCAAAGATCATTCTACAAATTTCACCATAAAACATGAAATTCAATTCAACTTTATTAAAACATAAGGAAATATCACTATAGTTTTCAATAAACCCTAACGGTTACTGTAGACAGTTTATTCTAGAAACAATTTTATTATATAAATTATTGTTCACCTTTTGTATATTCAACGACAGTTAACATTTATAATACCCATAAACATTTTTACATTAAATCTTTCTATTCCTAACTCACATTTTATAACTATTTTGAAGCACTAGAATTGGGTTTTCGTTTCATCGGCAAATGGTAAATAATGCCTTTAATCAGCTGCATACAACTTTTCCACTTTCCATTTTCAACATTGAGGAGATATCATGCACATTTGTTTAGAATATATCATATTGTGATTATTCAATACTTTGAAATATGTGGAATATAAATATTATTGTTTTGTGTATTGAAATATATATATATGCATAAGCAATGAAAATAAAAATAAAATAACGACTTACCAAGCGAATACCGAGCCACCTGAAGCTTGTCTGGAGATACATGAATGTGACGTTGCCACTTTCAATCTTCCTTATGATTGTGTCCATAAATTGTTTGTTTAGGCTTTAACATAAACACAATTGAAAAGAAAATCATTATAAACAGTATCAACATTTCATTGCAGTTTGTCTACGGAATGTGTATTTACGATAAGAACTTAATGATCAAGTCATAATGTCTATAATAACTAAAGTTTCTGTGGAATTTCTTTGTATAAGGAAAATTTTGGTATCATGACCCGTTTTGATGATCATGACATTCTCGTCTTGTCAGAGTCATCGTATTTTCAATGGTGCTGATATATTAATGTTGTTTGTATAGGCTGTTTCCCCGAATGAATGAAAGTCGATCATATAAGTGAAGCCTGTAATCACGATGACATTAAAATTGTGCATAACAATGTTTCGGTAAGACTATGTTCCCCCTGTAATTCCATCGGGCCGGCAAAACCACTATTTGCCCTCAGTAGCTAGCATTGATTATTTCTTCATCAATCTTCCTTAATCATCTCGAGTATACGGGTAAGCGCACAGCAGTGGAAATGTAAATGTCGAAATAGAGCAAAATGCCGTCAAGAAACGTATTTCTGTTTTCATTCCTCTGAAATTCGAGCCCTATTGCCACGATTTTCACCCTTCTTACCTATATGCGCGGATGGTTGGTAGACCTCCAAGAGATTCGGAGAAGAAAGCAAAGATCGGAGATCTGGTGATACTCTGGAGGCGATTTAGCTCCCTAGAGACAAAGAAAACATCTAACAGTAATCACCAATGAATGAGCTTCATTTGGGTTATTCAAGGTCTAGTTCAAAGTAAAATCTTTACTAACAGAGAACCTCGATTATTGATCGACTGAAATAAAAAAAAAAAAAATCTCATATACCCTATCGGCTGCGTGGTATTTAAAGGGAAGGTAAACCCAAAAAGCAATGTGGATTGAGTGAAAGCAGCAACATTAGTAGAACACATCAGTGAAAGTTTGAGGAAAATCGGACAATCGATGCAAAAGTTATGAATATTTAAAGTTTTGGTGTTGAAACCGCTGGATGAGGAGACTACTAGAGGATATGACGTATGAGTGGACAACAATTCAAAGAAAATATAAAGGAAATTCAACAAAAATTCACTTTTCTAGAATTATGAAAGAGCAATGGACCAACCTCTTTCAGAAAGCAGGGGGAATAATTGCTACCCCTAACATATGTCAACATCAAGTTGATGGAATTTGTAATTTTCATGAAAAATGGATTTTTGTAGAATTTTCTTTATATTTTCTTGGTATCGTTGTCCACTCATACGTCATAACCTCTAGTAGTCTCCTCGTCCAGCGGTTCCAACACCAAAACTTTAAAAATTCATAACTTTTGCATCGATTGTCCGATTTTCTTCAAACTTTCACTGATGTGTTCTACTAATGTTGCTGCTTTCACTCAATCCACATTGCTCTTGGGGTTTATCTTCCCTTTAAATGAGAAGTTTGATGCAAATTGAGTTTCTGGGTTAGTGCAAGTGATATGAAAACTGAGTCAAGTAATAGAAGGGAAGAGCATTACTGGCAGTATTGATCATTCATGATATGCAAGTCTGATTTGATTCAACTCTTGAAATGATGTATCTATTTTGCCATATTTTGCCCACAGCAAATTAAATCTTATAATCAAACTAATCTTGATCGGAATGTGTGAATTACTTCTCTTTACTGCATGGCTTATTTTCATCTTTATGCTCGATGTTTGTGGCGACAGTATTTTTAAATCCGTTAGCTTAATTCAAGGGTAAAAGCGGTTCCAGCGTAAGAGATAATTTGAAGCCTACACAACAAGGATTGATATCCGCACCTGGATGTCTGGAGGTAAATCTTCATGACGAAGACGTAAACGAGCACGATGGGTACGACGGCGATGACGAAGTACCAGGAGATGATGACGTTGATGACGATGCCTGCCACCATGGCAAGCAACCATTTTAAGAGAGGAAGAATGTTTTGGCTCAGCTCCTAACGAGATGAAAATATAAGTCCAGGAATTCAGTTATCTGGTGCCTATCGCAATTTGCTGATATTACATAATATTCTTATCATAATAGGAACATGGTGACCTGTTTTTACTGAAAATATTGAGCAAAACAAAGTACTATCCTAATTTCATTGGAATCGTACAGGTTTAAGTTATGAATTACACATGCTCATTTTTTTTTTGCCAAATAATATGGTAAAAGTAATGACAATCATTATGTTTATAATGTATGTTATCAAAATTATATTATAGAATATGATAACTACATACACACACACACACATATATATATATATATATATATATATATATATTTACATAATTATCTACATCATAATCATTATCAAATATAAAACATTTGAAAAAAGATCGTCAACACTGTATTTGATGAAATAATTAATAAGTAAATAGACGTAATGAGGGGAAAAATAAATTGCTTTTGTACAGGGCCCACTTACCTCGTCTAAGATTTTCACGTCAGCCGAGAATCGATTCATTATCCGCCCGATAGGAGTAATATCAAAAAACCTGTGTAGAAGGGACAGGAAATGAAAGGCAACAGGTGAAATTTGGAGTTCGAGAGAAAGAAAGGTGATCAAAATAGAGAATTGCAACTGAGGCGAACAATGTTTGATTTGATTCTGATTTAATTTGATTATGATTTATTTCATTCTCTGTATGTCATTTCCTTCTCAGGTATACATTGATTCTCTGCAGTATCATTAACATTGTACAAAATAACAGTAATATGTCTATTTCCAACAATTATCGTGAAATACATACATCTGTGTGAGTTACATCTTAATTTGCACACACAACGATTGTCAAGAATAAGCACAAAATATGACTGATTGGCAGCCGATAATGGATAATATTAATGTAATGAAGAAAAACAAGCGGGTTGAAGAAAATCATCTTGTAGGTGTAGTTGAAACAGTTAATGTTCTTACTTCTTACTTCAGAGTAATACGAGGTACCGAAATGTCATTGCTTGACTAAGAAAAAAAAACACGTTATCTTATTCAAAATAGTTGATAGAAATGAATACTTTTGAATTTGTACAAATATAAAGAGGGGGTTAGAGGATTGCTTTGGCCTCGAAAGGACTAAAATGCATAGATAGGCTATCCATGAATTTACTAAATGCCAACTGATATCGCACTTCCTCGTAAAGCTCCACTGGATTACATGTTATGACTATAAACGCTAATGTGAAATGTGAATGCGTCGGCTTTTAAGGCCTGACTGTGCGTACCGCATTGGAGCATGAAGAATCCTGTCCAGCATTTTGTCATGTAGCTTACGCCCTGCTCGAAGGCAACCTACAAGGAGGAAAGCAGCCCAGATCAGTCCAAAGAGGACGTCGGACATGCTGAGGGCTGCGTAGACCGGGAGATACTCGTTGAGAATCGCGTAGGCTTCCTCCTGCGGTACAAGAGATCATACAGATCATAAACACGACCACTGAAATTACAGTTTTGTCTTCAAGATGCATTTTGATAATTAGGGTAAGCTTGACATGAACAAAAACGTGCAATTCCTCACCTTTTGAGTTTGCAATCACTTCGTGATTATGGTAGAGTATTCCGAAATGAATAGAGTACTTGTAATAAAGTAGGAAGATGACATCTACACCTGTACATTTGTTTTATCTAATGAAGTTTGCGTATGTACATATGTGTATTCATTATTATTATCTTGTTTGTATGTATTCAGTTATTCACTTTTTATTTCTTTATTGAGATATCAACCTTCATTTTATGATTGCTTGTTTATCTTTGTGTTTGATCATTTATTCATTCATCCTATCATCTATGTATTCTCTTATTCACTGAACTGTTTTTGGAATGACGAATCAAACTTACCTTTGATGCGTTGCTGGTGAGATTCGAGCCCGCATCCGACCAGGCCGACAGCCAGAAGTGGGAGCCCATGCTGACGGCTGTCTGAATGATCCCCAAGAGTAGGATGCTGAACCCGGCCCACTGACCGAAGGTCTGCAGGTAGTGCCAGTAGTAGATGATGTCAGTCGATCCGCGAATGCGCTCCTCTCTACCGTGTATCTTGGACTCCATGGTTTCCGCCTCTTTGGGTTCTTTAGTGACGAAAGTAATTAAGACAGCAAACAATTTAAAGCGTTGTTAGAAATTATGGAAAGCCCCAGCGTTGCAAGATTGATAATAAAAACGGTAACTATACAGGCTACACATTTCACTGCTACTGATGCATTTGCTGAAGATAGGCTCGCAGAAACTAAAGTGAAATAAAATGAGATAGATTCAAGAGATTGGGAGGCTTTGTCTACACACAAAAGTAGGTTCAACTTTGCGTCTTTACCATCTTTACCATGTCACACTGGGAGCACCATTACCGGTGCAACTTTGCACATTTCAGACCAGTTAGCACTTTAAAAGGTGCAACGTTGCACCTTTCTGGTCTGAAAGGTGCAAAGTCGCACCCGTAAAGTAGCTCCCAGTGTGTCAAAAAGGTGCAAAGTTGAACCTGTTTTTCTTACAGAGCGCATAGGGTGTGGTCAAATTCCTTGTCTACCACTTACCATTCTTAGACATTGACACCCTCCTCCGGAGGATGTGTCGCTCCTCTTCAGTCGAACTCTCTCCGTCCGATTCCGCCTCTGATTCTGTGATCGCCTTGATCGCAAGATTCCACGAGGCCAGGAGCTCTGGATCCTGCCTTCCGATCTCTCTCATCGTCCCCTGCCTGGCAATAAGACCATCTTTCATGTAGATAACCTGTTGTAAAGAAGGAGAAAGAAGGAATGAGTCGCTATCATTCTTGAAAAGGATTTCGTAGGTGCAGAAATGTATTCATCTGCAGATTACAAAATGACAAAATTCCTCACTCAACATTTTCGTCTTGTGTGAAATATCAACTCGTGGTAGAGAATACACTTTTTTTTTTTTTGTATTTCAGCAGACGGGTGGATGGCTTTGTACCTTTTGAAATATTGCATGGAATGTTTTATTTGGAATTAAATAGATAATGACAATACATACTTCGGTGACGATTTTTCCCTATCTTTGATCAGGGGGTATCAAACTGTCAGAAAAGCTGGGAAAATGTCGACGCATGCAGACAGTAACAGAAAGGCATCTTCTGTGTGATTGTACCCGTAAGATGCAGGAAATCATAGTCATTTTTGTACACATTGAGGCAATTAATGTGGTTTGATTGACGGGTTGAAAGTTTAACACTGGGTGAGTGAAGGAAAACATATCATCTTGCCAGATATTGACTGTAAAGAATTTTATTGGCTATGATTATGAAGGCATTAGAAAAACAATCTACTGGTGCTGCCTCCTATCAAATAATAACAATATCAATAACAACAACAACAACAACAACAACAACAACAACAACAACAACAATAATAATAATAATAATAATAATAATAATAATAATAATAATAATAATAAAAGAATCCCAGAGTTGGTACGTCACTTTATCCGTCCATTCAGTATGTCAGGCATGGAAGGCGTGACATATGGGGCGTGGTCGGCTTATACGGGGGGAACACAGGACTTAATCATAAAGGATGGTATCACCTCCCTGGTCTAAGGTATAGTTTTACCAATTCTGCGTGTTCCATGTACTGCAGCTGATGTGTGACAAGGATGACGGTTCGACCATTTTCGACGAGGAAATCCATGATACCCTTGTAGAACATATGACCACCCACGTGAACGTCCAGTGCTGAAAGGGGGTCATCCTGTTTAATGTGTAATAGCAGTAAGTGAACAACAGATTGCCTGTCGATAGAGTTAGTGATATACAGAACACGCACAATATGCAAAATAATCAGTTACAAAGTGAATTCTTCACAGCTAGAATTTAACAAGACACAGTTTCCAAAAGCAGTTCATGCATGTCAAACCCGGTTGCTCTAAGTATGATCCAAACTAGTGGTAGTTTTATTAGAAGTAGCAGTAGTAGTATTATAGTAGAAGACGTCGTAGTAGCAGTTAGTTGTAGAAGTAGTAGAAGTTGGGGTAGAAGTTACAGTTTCTGATCATCACTTTATCCAACTGCAATCAGTGGCGTATCTAGGGGGGGGGGGCAAGGGGGGCACGTGCCCCGGGCGCCACTCCTTGGGGGCGCAAAAAAACGAGAAAAAAAAGAGAAGAAGAAGGAAAAAAAAAAGAAAAAAACGAAGAAGAAGAAGAAAAAAAAAAGAAGAAAAAGGGGGAGGGAGAATGGTGGGGGGGGGCAGAAACCAAATCAAACAAGATAAAAACAAAACATGATGATGACGCGGACAAAATGACAATGTTTATTGTGTTCACACAAAAATTCCATGTTCTGTGAGCTGAAATACAGCAATTTTCGGCTCGCTCGCTGCGCTCGCTCGCCAAAATTTATATAAAAAAGAAAGTAAGAACAAAACGTGATGATGACAAAATGACAGTGTCTATTGTGTTCACACATTGTCATTTTATATTTAGCAGGCAAAATGTTTCACGGAGCAGCGGCTGCAATTTCATTCGTTCTGAAGCGATCGCCAATTCGATCAAAAGAGGGCGTCAACAGTTTCGAACATAGGGGGGGGGGGGAGGCGCAAAAAAACGACAACAAATCAAACAAGATAAGAACAAAATGCAAGGATGACGCGGAAATATACAAATTTCGGCTCACTCGCTCGTACTAATTTAGAGTATTTTTTCAAGTCCTCAGTTTGTTGGTATAAATCATTATCTATAAGGCCGTCACTATATCTTGATTAGAATTGTAAGATTTAATAAGCAAAAAATGAAAAGAGTTTCATGATTTGTAAGCTGAAATACAAAAATTTTCGGCTCGCTCGCTGCGCTCGCTCGCCAAAATTTGTATAAAAAAGAGAAGAAGATAAGAACAAAACGTGACGATGACGCGGACAAAATGATAATGTCTATTGTGTTCACTCATGTCATTTTATATTTAGCAGGAAAAATGTTACACGGAGCAGCGACTGCAATTTCATTCGTTCTGAAGCGATCGCCGATTGGATCAAAAGCGGTTTCGAACATACGGGGGGGGGGGTGCAAAAAATTAAAAAAGATAAGAAAAAAACGTAATGATGACGCAGAAATATACAAATTTCGGCTCACTCGCTCGTACTAATTTAGAGTATTTTTTCAAGTCCTCAGTTTGTTGGTATAAATCGTTATCTATAAGGTCGTCACTATAATTGTGAAATTTAATAATCAAAAAATGACAAGAATTCCATGTTTTGTAAGCTGAAATACAAAAATTTTCGGCTCGCTCGCTGTGCTCGCTCGCCAAAATTTATATATAAAAAAAGATAAGAACAATACGTGATGATGACGAGGACATTTACAAATTTCAGCTCACTCGCGCGCACTAATTTAGAGTATTTTTTAAAGTCCTCAGTTTTTTGGTATAAATCGATATCTATAAGGCTGTCACTATATCATGATTAAAATTGTAAGATTTGGTAAGCAAAACATGACAAGAATTCCATGTTTTGTAAGCTGAAATACAAAAATTTCGGCTCGCTCGCTGCGCTCGCTCGCCAAAATCTATCACAATTCATTACATTTAAATCACCCTCAAAAGATCCCTTTTAAGTGCTTGAAAAAGCATCATGTGGACTTTGTTTAAATTCCCTACCGGGATGGGGTTGGGGTTGAACACTTTTTCAGAAATTAGGGGCGCAATTTTCGTGCTTGCCCCGGGCGCCGTTTTCCCTAGATACGCCACTGACTGCAATGCTTTTGTCAGAATCACCCTCAAATAATTCGACTTTAACATTCGTATGACTAAACTTCATTAATCATTAGGCCTGATACTGATTGCATTGTCATAATATGATTATGTGAATTCATGTAATTATTCCTTCATAATGATAAACATAATAGGCTTTTACATAATATGGGCATAAGTTGGGAATGTTCCACATGTGTAGCTATTACCGTCGCATTTGCGAACCTTACCAGTATGACGACGTTTGTGGGGCTGTACATGGCCCTGGCCACGCTGACTCGCTGCTTCTGGCCGCCACTCAAGTTGATGCCCTTCTCTCCGATCTCGGTCTCGTCACCCTCGGGGAGGATGTCGATGTCGGCTTGCAGACAACACGCCTTCAGCACATTTCGATACCTACAGTTGTTGTTGATGTTTTATAGGGGATACGCATGGGTGAAAAGCTGTCCAAAAGTGGTGTCAATTTAAACCAGATCAAGACTAAAGAGTTGTTAAACAAACGCTTCGGCAATGCTGGTTAGGATTGTTGGTATTTCGCTGTTCTTGTTTTGTTATTCAACAGCGCTTTTCATTCAGAACACGCTAAAAAATTGAGAGACATTTCATATCAAGATCAATGCAAGTTTGGGGGCGTGTTATCGTACAAATATTCTCACACATTCTTCACATGTGATTTCCATATTTTTTTTTTTTTTTTTTTGGTTTTCGTGCCACTTGTTTGAGAAAATTGCGTCGGAGTCTCATTTTGTTTCACATTCTGAAGTCATAACTCTATATCCCTATGGCTGTCCAGTTCACGAGGAGATGTGTCTTGTCACGTTTAACCCCGCACTGGAACTACACTTGGTCGTATTTGGTAGTTTTGATATGATTTACTTCACCTTCTTTCGTCGTACGGATTCCCAAAGAGCACATTTTCTTTGAGGCTGGCGTTGAGTAACCATGACTTCTGTGCTGCATATGCAACGGAACATTTTGACCTGTTCGTGTAAGCAATTGTAATGTGGAAAAGGAATAAGTCAATCTCAAAAGGGGGAAACATAACCAGATTAATCTATACTGTAACGCAACCAGGGCATGAATATAGGGCAACCTGCATGCGATTGATGTAATATTACTTCTTATATTTAAGTGGAGCAATCAACAAAGGTTGTATGATTTTGTGTGGTAATCAGGTAATGACTCAGTTTCATAACGAAGTAAGTCGATGTCCAAAAGCAATCGGAAGGATTTTGTTTCCAGCGTATAGGATACGATAAACAATCAACAAAGGTTGTATGATTTTGTGTGGTAATCAGGTAATGACTCAGTTTCATAACGAAATAAGTCGATGTCCCAAAGCAATCGGAAGGATTTTGCTTCCAGCGTATAGGATACCATAAACGGGTGTAGGGCCTACTGTACGCAAAATCATTTCAATGTCCATTTCATGCAAGTATTGTTAACACATCTATTCCAAAGTCAACTCCGAAACTAGACGTAGTATTATACATTCTTGTTTATAGACATCAATATCATCAGACTAGTCAGTGTGCCAAGTGTACTGTGTGTTCGGCTGTACCTGTTCCACTGGAAGTCCCCATGCAGAGTCTTCATTTCACCAAGTAAGGCGGATAGTAGCGACGACTTGCCAGAACCGACGTTTCCAACAATCATAGTCAGATGACCTTTGGCAGACATTTTTTTTTTTTTTTTGAAAGAGGGAGATAAAATACACTGTAATGAGAAACAATGTGAAGTCAAAAAAATGGCGTGGAAAACATGGACGGAATCTACTCTCTCCTACCAGCTGACTACTGCTCAATTTTCTGCGTGCGACAAGCAAGTGATGCCGTTTACATAGTGACTGCTCTTTCCACAAGCAATCGATTAGGAGGTTGCGCGCCTGACACATTCCCAATGCAGAGCTTATTTCCCCATATTACTGTGCTTCAACGTTAATGGACGAAGTTACATAGCTTTCGTGCTACTTTGATTTTACGAGCAATTGCTACTGCAAGGAGGTACCTCCTTGGTTACTCCACAAAGAAGAAGTAGAGAGAAACTGTTTTGGCGGAAATCAGACAAGCATTACAACACTCAACTATGGGTGTTATGACGCAGTTAATAATGACGTTATGTAAGTCCTTCTAAATGACTATTTTAGGACTACTATGATGCGGATTATCCAAATGAATATTATGCATTTAAAATTCAGAGTAATGTTCAAATTTCCGTCTCGTTGGAAGAAGTCATATTTTGTTTTTGAACTTGGAGGTCTTATGCTCTTCTGTTTGCCATCAAAAGATTCTGAATCAAGCTAAAACGAAATAATGACAAGGAGATCAAGAACAAAAACAAATAGACAAAAAAAAAACGGCGCGTGTTTTGTAACATTCACTGGTAGAACACTGGTGGAGAGTGAGAAAGAAAGCGTAAGTTAACGAAAGAGTCGTCGTGACACTGAGAAAGCACTCACCAACCGGGATGGAGATGTTGATACAAGACAACGTAGGAGTGGTGGATTCGGTGCCCCAGCAGAATGTTCCATCGCTAACCTAACGTCACAAGAGGAGGAACATGGATTAGGATACTACAGACCAACTTAATGGTATACCGAGAGAAGGCACTGCTGCACAGGACGTTTTTGCGTAGTGTGAGTGCAGATAAGTAATATTAATATTTTGGGCCTTTAAGTATGAACCATCCTGAGCAATGCTGTTTACCCACCGCTTTATTTCTCCTTCAACATGATTAATATGGGCGTACGTTAGTGTATGCCAACTAAACGTATACGCGAAGTATTCATTTACGATTTTTCTGACGATTTTTGCATCATTTTCTTGTCCGTTCTCCCTTTTTCTTTCCTGATCTACCATCTCAAGAAGGAATTTGAATGCGCAAATACCAACAGAAAATGAGGGTTTCCATGTTTACCTGTACCATTACGTCATCCGGCACGGTCTGCCACGGACGCATGGCAACCAGTTCGATGTTATTTCCCGTCATGTTGTAAATATCGTCGTCTGTTCTAATGGCGCCATATTTGTTGTCTTGGTTACGTTTGGCACTCTTGAGCAAATTCTGAAGGGGCTTTATGGAAATGGGCAAAAATAACAAGAAAAATGAATATATATCACTAAATGACCGATACACTGCTATAGTGAAGCAATAGATATTCTAAGTATGAAAAAAGGTAATATTGGCATCAAGGCTGTTACAGAGACTATCTTTGCACATATTGATAACAAAACACTGAAAAGATGTATGATTGACTATAGTAATATCCCCCTGCTTGTCTCCCCGATATATTTAATTCAAACAGGATATGCAAATTACATTCCCTTCAAACTAATACTTTTTTTTCTTGCATTTAATTTTAATTATTAACATGCACTGATATCGTCACTGAGTTCCTCATTGGGAATCAAGGTAAACCTATGCCACTATGATATCAGAGCTGTTAAAGTGGAAGAGTGGGTATATCATGGTGGATAAAGCAAAGTACGGCAGATCACTAGTTCCAAATCATTTCACCTGCCAGGAGCTCACATCTTTTAACAAGATGTTTTGTTTTTGTTTTTGTTCGTTTGCTTGTTTGTTTGTTTGTTTAATTTTTGTTTATCAAATCTAGACTTTGTCACTCTTCACCAGGAACGTGATTAAGGTTCCTTTCAATGCTGGGGGGGGGGGGGTAAATAATAATAGCAGGGCGTTCTGGTATAGAGTGATGTTAACACCAAAGACCCTGGGTTTATGTAACCAAGTCATTGTTATCGTAATCCTTCTTACTTTTATCATCGTTGTTGTCATTATTATTATGTCATCATTATTTTCAACTACTACCACTACTACTACTTCTCTAGTATAATAGAAGTAGAAGCAGTAGTAGCAGGGAGGTGAGACCCCTTGTAGTAGTAATAATAGCAATACTAATGATAATATCAGTAGAAGTATGAACAGTTCTTATTTAGCCATTTTAATCATGCTGAAGGTAGCAAATGAATGAATGAATGAATGAATGAATATCATAGGCATCTGAACTAATCAATGACTACCAGAAGAAATCATTGTCAACAATAAATTGCTTTTTCTTCCGCTGAATTCCTTTTTCTAAAGATTATTGCTTGATAAGAGACACTAGTCACCTTGTTGAGCATTCCCTGTGTTTCTTTTTTCTTGCCGTTCGTATTAAGCCTATTCATCTTGTCCTCGTGATGCTTTCCGCCATCCCCGTCATCATCATCGTCATCGTCGTCGTCGTCGTCGTTCAACCCGTCGTCCTCATTGCCCTTCTGCCGACCGTCGTCCCTGACTTCGATCTCTGGCGCCTGAAAGAAGACTGTCAGGCGCTTGATGCTGACCGTGGCGGCTATGTAGTTTGTCGTCACACGGGAGAGGAGCTGCAAGGGCGTGGCGAGCTGGTTGAAGACCGACAGGGACGCGAAGGTGATGGCTGGGGTGAGTACTTTATCCGATATCACCGTGTAGAGGCCGTAGGACTGCAAAACAAGTACAGCATTTGTCATTAATCTCGTTATCAACTTATCACTGTTTTATTGATTGATATTCATGGTGATGGTTAAAACAATGATAATGATAAGATGATATGAATATAAACCCAACATCTATGATATCATTTTAAAAACAAACAATTTTATTGTCGTCATCATTATCACCAGCACCATGATTCTTTCCGTTTGTGATCATTAATTTACTATAATTTTGTTACAATCATCATCAATAGAATTCAGTAAATAATTATGTTAATGAAATGTCGATGCTGGTACAAATATAATCGGAATTAGACGCAAACAATTTGAAGGGAACGCTTGGATTGCAACATTCTCTTTTTTTTTTTTCAAGAGAACACTAACATCAAGACAACGTCAAAAATACTTACAGCAATTCGACTGGACAAAAATCACAGTTGTAATTGCCCGACGCAGATGTCGAATTCCAAACTTAACAATTCGAATAGCTTATGGCCTATGAAAGGGGGACAGCACCATATCCTGCAACTTTCATAGTCATTTATTTTTAGTTCAGTGTAATTATGAGGCCCCCATCCATTTCAAGCTTAATCGCTTACGATGGTGGTCTCCTGCATTCAATGATCTCTGTTATTTACTGAAAAATACTGTATATCTTATTTTATGTTTTTGTGTATGTACACTGCTTAATCATGGAATCACCTATGTGTATCTATTTGTGTACAGTTATCGATTTATTTCACTGCACTTGCTATTCTTTGTCTTTGCACTTTGGAAATTTGTATTTAGATTGTATCTGATTAAATGCAGAAATAAAATAAAACAAATCAAATCAAATCAAATCAAAATCAATCTCCGACTGAAAAAAAAATCCAATTCAAATCAGTTCCACATGAAAGGCGAATCCATTCACGCACTAAGGTGCAAAACATTATTGCAGTCAAATTATTGCGAGCGTTACAGATTTTACTTACCACAAGCATCACTACGATTGGAGCGGCGTTATTCATTCCAGCTGTGCAGGAAAAGATCAACAAAGCATAAATCATGAGAAGATCAAAAACTCATCAGATGAAGGTTTAATATGTAAAATGTTATCCATACACAATTTGAATGGCAATTGGAGACTCAATACAGTGAAAATAAGTGTACTGTCATCTTGCCCTTCACTAGGGGCCATGCATGGGTGAAAACACCGAGGGTCATATGCACACGCAAATTTAACCAACTAAGTGAATAGAAAAAAAAAGTTCCTAATTAAGATGCCAGCAGCTTTGTGCAACGTTTTCAGGGATACTTTCTCTATTTCTCTCACTTTATCCATTAATCAAGGTATTTTAGGTCATTATGCATCTGACAATCTCGCTCTCTCTCTCTCCCTCTCTCTCTCTTTTAACATCACAGATTGCCAATAGTAATTATTTCCATAAACCTGCTACGTAGGCTCATTGATTATCGAAGGAAGTGAGCTTATACATCTTGTGTGGGTTACGTATATGCATTGAACTAAAAAGTATTTATAGGCCATTGAAATAAAATGATGCCATTGACATTGCAACGTATGGGCATAGAAGGCCTGATTTTGTTCTGTCGACAAGGAATAATTTTGCAGGATGTTTGAAATATCGTATAAACACAGCCTACTTCCAATTCAAGAGTTTGAAACTTGGTAATGGGAGCATCTTACTAAGCACGATTTTGAAGATCACTGCCCGGACGCGCTGGGCTGTCTCGTCAATCTTGACCTTGATGATGGAAGTCTGGAAAATCTGCTCCCACGCGTTGAGCTTCACCACCTGAATTCCCTGCAACACTTCGTTAGTCTTCTTCAAGCGTTCGTCCGAATATTTCTGTAAAGGAAACCACAAAACTTTGTCATGTCGAGTCACTCCTCTTATAGTGATGCTGTATTCAATTTCAGCAAATAAGTGAAACTGAGAATATTCCGACAAAATAAAGGGTGACGTGGCTCAATTAAACAGCTTTAATACAAATATCCAGCTCATATCTTGCCTGAGCATGATTTCGTATTGGTCTTTTTCTGGATGAAGAACATGATTTTGATGCACAATTTTGCTCAAAATATGTTTGTTTGCTGTCTAGCCTTTTCACTGTTTCTATGCCATGGTTTTTGAGAAAAAAAGGGGGATGTAAGGAGTTATGTGATGCAGTCTTGAAAATTGAGAATTTTAAGAACTTAAAACTTCACCCTATAGTGCCCTAAGAGATTTTGTGAAACTTGTGTGGCGACGTGTTATATCTCTTTACATATCTGTTTAATTCCGTCAGCAACGCTTTCAAACTGGTGAGGTTCGTTATTCCAACGATTTGTTATTCCGAACACACAATTTCGTACACATATATATAGATGTTCGTTAATCAGGAAGAAAAAAAAACTGTAACACGTTGAAACATTGAAAGGTAAGCTATCTTGTCGGAAGGAAGGCGTGATATGAACCAAGCTTATACCTGGCGTTTTAGGATTCAAAGCGGCATCCAAAGTTTTATTTCTTGCCCAAGGATAGTGCTTTCAGGTGGAACATACCATTGCCATGCTCTGGTAGGTCGACTGTCGGCTTGCACAGAGAGACTGAATGGGTAATGAAAGGAACAGTAGAGCGGCGCCGGCCAGAGAGGAGAACCCCAGCTGCTTGTACAGGATGAACATCAACCCTCCAACCTGTTTTCATACCGACAACAAGGAAAACAAGGACAGAGAAGGAGAAGGGAGACACGTAAAATTCAGAATTTTGAAAAAGTCACAAAAGCATTGATCAATACTATGTAGCTATTATACGTAGGTTAAAGAAAAATACCTTATCTATTTTTCCCACTTCATGTCAAACATAAAATACAATGGAATGCGTACATGGCGTATTGTCGAAATAACACATGCATTGATCAACGCTCTGACATAGTTAATGTAAACATGAGAACCTCGAATGGAAAAGGCTTCATTTCACTGACATTTGACTAGTGATCGCTGCCTACAAGGTACCACTCACCAGGTAAGGGACGGACCAAACAAGGTGGATCCACATTATAGCCGTGTAGAGATTCTTCGGGTCGACAGACATGTGGTTTGTGATTTGCCCCATAGTCATTGACCCACTGTTGATTGCACTCGTCGAGAGGCGAAGGGACTTTTTGAAGACAGCTGTCTGCAACGAAAGAAGACACGCCATGGTGTTAAAAAGTTGTTGTTTTCACCATAGACCATGCACCTTTTGAGTACGCGACAGCCCGAACCCAGGAAAATGGTTCTGTAGTGTTAGAAAGGACAGCGATGTCGTTTTCTGCAATGTTCATTTTGTTGCCATTTTTCAGACAGTAATATTACGAAGTGTGTACTGTAATGCTAGACGAGTTTCTATGCGTACTTATTTATCTCAATGAATGATTTCGTCAGCACTCTTACCATAGAGGCGATGTGCTGAAAATGCCGTGGCTCATCTTTACTACGGTACTTTTAGAGGCTGGGAATCGTACTTGGAAATGTATCATTCATTACTCATTTTTCTTTCATTTCAATATCTTTATGTGTTGACAATGCCTGTAGCCCATTCTTTTATTAACTCTAACAACTTCTGGTCGAAATTGCAAATTATACTCGTCATTCACGGTACTTCTTTCATGAACATGTTTGTTACCTTCAGTTGCTATGGGGTTCACCGACGAATCGGTTCTGCCATTAAAATCAACTTTTGTGCTGTTGTACCGTACTTCAAACCGAAATCGCAGAGGTGGAATGTTAACGTATCATTCGCTCGAGCATGAAAGCATTGGTATCTCATCATAGCATGTGAAAAGAATTCAGAAAAAAAAAACTTAACTTGATGTGATTGCTATGTTCCACAAATACATAAAATATAGCAAAATGAAGTGACATATTTACTTGACACTGTATTCTTTTGACAGTCAGTGTGAGAATACACATCCAGTCAGAACACATCCTTTTCTAAATGAACTCAAACTTTTTACATGAAAAGAGACGAGGAATCATAAGCAAATACCTATGACTCCCCGTTTAGCCCAACGATGTGGTCCCGGCAGATGCAGAGCAGGACCAGACTTTTATGTGAATTCAGTATCTGCAAACAACACTAGCTTTACCTTTATCAAGCTTCTATCACTTGAATTATTTCAGAGCTGGGATATTAAAAATATTTCTTTACCCAACCAGACTTTGAAGTCATACACAATAACAAAATCTTCCAATCATGTCTCGGCACATGCGAATTCTGTTTGGATTTCAAAGCAAGTGACTTTAATTGAACCTCCATAATGTATAGCTCGAGGGACTTAAGAACAAAGTGACAAAGAGAAGAGTATTACGAGAAACCGCTCAGCTGTGACATTCGAGAAACGTAAAGTGATTTTAGTCTGGGTCACGGGGTATATCGTTGTTATTGTTGTTTTGACAATGGATGGCGTGCTGGTTGATGGTGAAAGGGAGTGCCCCATCGTCTTAACCCATTACCAACTGGATCCCAGCGGGTCTTGTATAAAATCTATTTGCGGAGCATGCAGAGAGGAAGGAACAAGCCAACCCCTCTCAAAAAAATGGCCTCATGGTTCCAAGAAAGAAACTAAGCTTGCATATATACTGCCTAAAATACAAAGTCATACTGCGTTGCTTGGTGAAGTAAATGATAGAGAAAGATTTGCGGTGGTGTCACCGCAAATCTTTCTCCCTCAAAGTCATACTGTATGCATGTGTGCATTATATGTATACATACATGAAATATATGCAGACATATCTGCATGTACGTAAGTACAAAACATTATGCATGCATGTGAGTACGCATGTATATGTGTATGTATGCGTTCGCACAGAAACAAAAAAAAATGATTTAATGTTCACAGGTTTTTAAGATACTGTCCTATTTCAAAAGTACAAAATATAATCATTCAAAATACATCATCCCGCACAGCAGTATTGTATCAAACAAACATTGTTTTCATTATTTTGTAATGCCTTAACTGCCCCTGCCTGCTGTTCATAAAAAAATGTCGCACAGATAACAACAACAACAACAACAACAACAACAACAACAACAAAGTTAGACGAATAACTTGTTGAGAATGTCTTAGAATAGTAAAAATTGCATAAAAGAATATCATAGCCTGGAAAGGTCCATATACGGCTACATTTACTGAAAAGTAGGATGGTTGTAGAACACATTACTTGTATGGCGGCTTGGGCATGCACGGCCTCGTTAATCACCAGGTAGAAACACATTTGGGTGGTGAGTTTCTGAAATGCTAGCTGGATGAAGAGCAGTCCCACCAACACAAAGCCATTGGAGAAAAATTCCCCTACGCTGATATACTTCACGTCCTAGTGTAACGAGAGAGAGAGAGAGAGAGAGAGAGAGAGAGAGAGAGAGAGAGAAGGGGAGAGAAGAGGAGCGTACAGAATTACAAGTGTTTGTTAATTATGATGTGGGGCCCGTTGCATAAAAGTTACAATTATGGTAACTTTGCCATCCAATGGTAACTACCATGGCAACACTACTCAACAGCCAATCAAAATCAAGAATTCCATGGTAGTTACCATTGGATGGCAAAGTTACCACAACTTTTATGCAACGGGCCCCTGGCCTGTTTATCTGACATTGAAAAAAAAACACACAAAACAAAGTGCAGTGTTTTGCTTTATACACCTATCATTCTGAAGAGGATCTACGTTCTGATGGGAAATTTTAATTCCTTATACTGTATTGTTATAGAGTTTTACGAGCATACAATCTCTCTCTGCATTACTGGATATAGATAAAGCAATGGGATTGTTTGGCCAATTGGTGCTATGAACCACTTACTCGGAAGAAAGCTTAAGGAATCCAAAGCGTTCATGTAAATGTAAATTAAGTGAAAGCAGCATGCACATCAGTGAAAGTAAGCAGTGAGAAAAATCTGGCATTCTATTCAAAAGCTCTGAATTTTCAAAGGGTCGGTGCCGTCATCGCTGGACGAGGAGACTACTACGCTTCATGACGTCATTATGGACAACAACATACAGAAAAATAATCATAGAGAAAATTCAACATATTTATTTTCCCTTCTCTAGCAGAAGGAAAATGCACTTGACTTCCTTCTTGAAAAAAGCAGGGGGAATGATATTGCCCTTAAAGTATGTAAGTATTGAGTGGATGGAATTTGTACTTTTCTTGAAAAATGAAATCTGGTGGAATTCTCCTTTATTATTTTTCCTTATATTGCGTCTCCATAATGAAGACACAAAGCGTAGTAGATTCCTTACCTAGCGAAGACGGCACTGAAACTTTAAAAATGTATAACTGTCGAGTCAATAGTCCGATTTTCTCAAAATATTCACCGATGTGTTCTTTTAATTTTGGTCCTTTCCCTAATACTTTTACTCATCCACATTTATGTTTGGCTTATTGGTTTCTTTTAACTTGAGTGTGTCTGGCTACGTCTTAATTGTGTGCACCGTAGAGTGTCATGGCACCCTGGGTGAAAAGTTTGCAAAAAAATAGAGTGAGGGCGCTGCAGCTGTAAGCTTGATTCCAGGATCTGGATATGCCTAATCATGAGTTGTTCATGGGTTGAGTACCACAATTTGATAAAACATGACTATATTTTACTATGAAACCCTTGAGCCTCATTTTCATGGAAGACCGTTACGTGAATCACACCTTTATTTCCTGGTCCGAGGTCGTGGTCCTCGCCGTCCATTCGATGATACCCGAGATGAGATAGGGCGTGGCGAAGGAGGAAGTGTCGGCCATAAACTTGAGCACGCCACCGATGTGCATTCTAGGAAAGAGTGTTCTGTTCAGAACTCGATACAAACTGATGTCGCCACCTCTTCCCTCGACTCGATCCTGAAACACGGTTTATGTTACAAGAAGACAGCGTGACAATTAGGAAAAAAAAAAATATTTCTGCTGTATGCATAATCACTGGTAGGGTATAGGACATGTGAGGTGCTATGGACCAGCGGTAAGCATATTCAGAGTGCGTAGGTTATTTGGCCACTTGAAGCCAGCTTCAAAATTCAATATCAGAAGAGCGCACGTCGACCTTTAGCTAAAATCATTCATAAGTTATTGTTCATTTAATGTCATTGAATGTGTACATAATATCTTCCAATAGTCGATACAATAACTGTTTCTTTTGAGATGACTCCACTAATGATATATTATGTAAAATGAGCTACTACTTTTAAAAGTGTACTTTGCATTGCTTGTATCATTGTGAATGTGTGCATGGATATACGTGTCTTTTTTCACTCGTGTTCTCCTATATATGATTCCTCCACTCAAGTTAAAAAGCCCTTTCTGCAAGCCACCGCCGTGATCTTATCAGTGAAGACAAACAAAGAAAGATGACAGTGCCTCCTATAACTGTGACCTGTGATAACGGCAAGACGTCCGAAACAGTAGTTGTATTCGACAGTTCATGTCTTGAAGCAAAACCTGCAGGTTGCGAGAGTAAACTGAATTTGGCGCGAACACTTTAGATGCAAGCTATAACTGCACTCCTTGGCGTATTAAAATTTGATGGACATTAACAAATTCTTCAGTGGAGTGGAGGGCCATGTTACAGTGCAGCAGTCACATTTTGAAGTGGAATATTCTCTGCATATCCTCTGTACTTTCAAGGATGGAGACCAAGAAAAACATGTGTTTTTTTTTTTCTTGTGTCTTTTATTTTTCCGTGGACCCATGGTTATTGATACAGAAGAGCATTTAAGTTTTGCTTTTTAGATAAGGAACAATGTTGATAATGAGGTGACAAGCTTTTCGTAGTTATCCACGGTTAAAATGAATTTCAATTTTTGACGTAAGACATGAGTTATAACAAAAATTCAAACGCATAACGAACGTAGACTCTCGATTCATGCAGCCCCCAACTCATCTCTACACAAAAGTTATAAAAACAATAGCCTGCGATACTTGTTTAACAACACTTAAAAAAATAGTGGCGCCCACGTGGACGTGGAACATGTAAAGATAAAAGTATAAAAGATTTGCTACAAGCCAATCGATTCTTGATTAATCTGTAGAGCTTATGTTTTATTTCTAAGTTTGTTATCGCGATCATATGAAAGAGGAGAAAAAAAAAAATGTTGTATGGTGACGTTACCGAGACCTGTCAAATCACATAACAGTGGATCTCTTCAAACGTGAGATCTAGATTTATAGAAGCATCACCTTTTCTTGCTTGAGAAACTTCAAGAATCTTCTACTGATGTGGCGGGTTCTGTGCCTCTTTGGCAGGTCACCCAGATCTTTCATTTCGATGGCGTTCTTGTATCCTTGTTTGTAAAGCGGATCCATCCACATGAGTAGCATGTTGGACGGCAAACTGCTGTAATCGTCGTAGTAATGCATGTCGGGATTTCTCAAATCCGGAGGCAGCTTCTCTCCGATTGGCGAGAAATTTCGACACACCTGCAAATAAAGTCAACAAAAGCAGATAGTAAGAAACAGTGGGAGAGAATAGATGAAATAAAGGGGGGGGGGGAAACAGTCACTGTGACAGAAAGAAAATTGATGGACCGACGATGAGTGGATGACAGAATAAGGGTAGCCTAGAGGTATAACTACGCACCAATTCCAAGACCAAACAAATTTCGGACTGAATAACTGCGTTCTCGAAAGTAAATTACAACTTCTTTCATAATAAGGTCACTTATACATAGACTGCACATGTTGATATCATACAGCAGTAACATATCACATGCAACAAGTGCAAGTGTCATCAAAAACTCCTGTAAATTGTTCTCCTGATCTTTCTTTCTTTTTTCTTCGTGTAAAGACAAAATATCTTTGAAATTAAATGGATTCTGTCTTTCCGTGAAGTTGTGAATAAGAATGTATAAGTCATTGGACTGTGAATCGCCTTGTTTAAGTTGCAGTGATTAATTGAACAAGGGATGTGATTCTATTTATTTTATTTATATCGCATGAAGAAATGCTGCTTCGGATTCCCACCATACCCAAATCAATGAATGATCTTTCCTGGCAAATCTTATGATGTTTTCTGAACTCTTTGGCAAATCGTGAATTTATGACATTTTTGACGGTCTATAGATGTATTCATTTACCACGTTTGCCGGGAAAGTTGTTTTGTTATACAGTGGTTAAGTTTAGAGAAGAGTAAAGTTATGGCATTATATGAATTCTCCATCCTGTTGCATGAGGGTCTTCATTAATCAATCGTAATAATCATTTTCTGAAACTTGTCTTTAATTCTTCATGCCATTCTGCCACATTCGTACGAAGGTATACTTGTAAGAAAATGCCACAGAATTACCAATTTCCACATAAGGAAGAGTTCGACCAGCGCCATGATCCCGGCAAATCCGACCACGATTCCGCTGAGGATCAGCCGTATACCATCCGATGGGATGTTAGGATCGTTTAGGATGTTTCTCAGTCTGCAACATTCCGCCGCAAGAACGGAGATCCAATATATCGGCTGCAAGATCGCCAATATCGGAAGGTCCCAGTACTCTAGTAAGTGGTAGTAAACCATCACTAAAATGGCGGCAATTCCCGCTGCAATCGGCAGCATGTAGAAGCGCGGTGGCGCGAGCTCTCCCGATTGTGAACGGAGAAAGTCCAGCATCGCCCCTTCGCCGCACATGCACAGACAGACCACGAAGTACAACATGTAAACCACCCATCGCACCACATGACCAGGATAGGGGATCAAATACCGGTGGTTCACGCTGCGCGTAACGTTGAAGCACGGAATGGCTGTCAGGATGACCAGTGCGAGCGCGCTAAAAGTTGCATGGATGCAAAATCCAACCGAGTCGATGAAACACTCGTCTTCCGTCCAGTTCTGCGCTGGGTGGAGCAACGAGGTGGTCGAATCATTCGATCCGCAAAACCAGGCAGAAAATTTGTTCTGTGTCTCCATGACGACACAAGCGTAAGCTCATCGATTATTGCACCTGTGGTTGAAGTGAACAAGTCAATACACGTATAGAGTTATAGCTTCCATGATGCAGACAACATTGTCCAGAATAACTGCTTGTAATCTCAAAAGTTTTAGGCCTGAAGTTTATCTGGCTCACACATGTACTGCAATCTATAGGTTAAGACCAAAAACTTTGTAAATGATGAAGTTTTGTCGTTAATTTCTTGTAGTGTGGCTACTTCACATATATCTTTGTTTGTTTGCTTGTTTGTTTCCGGTAATGAAACTGAGTTGCCTGCAGTCGGTGTTTGTCAATCGCATAAAAATCCATACTTCAGAAAGAAGGTTCCTGTTTAGACGTTATACCTCCACCCCATCCCTTAAACACCAATCATGCCAATCTTTGGCAATTACATTTAGACATGAAATTTACTTTTAAAGGAGTCGATTGGGAAGTGAGTTTACTTGTTACAATTTTCCATAGGCGATGAAAGGTATCATAAATTCAATAACTCTCATATTAGAGTACTGACCCGCGATGTTTTCTTCAAACCTAAAACTCCGCGAGACGTTTTCATCACTGGCAAGTATTAGGCCTACACGTCATACGACAATCATTAAGGCGTAGTCCAGCGAATCACAAGGGATCATGGGATATAAAGGTTATGATTGGTCAATCTCTCTCTCTCTCTCTCTCTCTCTCTCTTGCGCAGAATAGGACTTGTATCACGACAAAGACACACGATGCGTGTATATATAGGAATGGTCAATCCCAGGCACTCAATGGCGCATCGTCGATGATTTCTGATTAGTAACTTACTGAGTACTGACGAAGCTATTTTGGTTGTTTATAGCAATTTTATGACATGGTACATACATGAAATATCTGCTATGAAATACTATGAAACTTTCCTACCCAGGTAAAGAAGGGAACTTCTCTTGGTGAAGACGTGTTACCTATAAATACGGAAAAAATAGTAATAGCGGAAATCTGTTATATAGACACCCTTAATTTTTTCAGACGTTTGTTTATGTATCCGAACTGAAAGAATTTCTCGTTGGCACAATGTCGTAAAGTCTCACAAGCAAACAAATACCGTATGTCAATAAGGCAGGTATGGAGGCGTAGTGTGTTATTCATAATAAATGTCACCATTGTGACATTTTTTCAATACAAGTTAGCACCGTATTGTGTCCTGCGTGCAGCATGTATTCTTGCGTCTTTTGTAAGACGTGTTGGCACCGTATCATTATCGGGTACGGCATTCATTCTCACATATTGTCCCCTGGATAATCATACCTATTTGCCTCAAGCAGCCTTTTCGTCACACACACACACACACACACACACACACACACACACATTTTGACAAATGAGAGTGACACAGCTTTCACCGTTCTTCATATTTACTTCAACACCGTTCAAGATGTCATTCCCAATTGGATATTGCCTGAATCATCATTCTGCTTGCCGCAAGCACTAAGTTTAAGAAAATACTGTATGTGAGATAACGATGTAGGTTTTGTTTTCAGTTACACACAACAGTCTGAGGAAAACTTTTAATGATAATAAAATTGATGGCAAATTGTTTATAAGATTATGTGTTTTGAATGCTGGTTTGCTAGAGTGATATTGCAAAACTTCAAACATTTTTCACAGCCGTACAATATTCCACAGAAATATATCAATTTACATGGTATGTATTTACTTCTCTTCTGAAACCACTGCGTAGCTATGCGATTCATACCATCCTTTATGCAACTGTTTGTCATTCCTATTCTGAACTATACTTCACACATTATACGGATCATAATTACATCTAAATCCAGTGGTCGAAATCTCGGAGTGCAAAACTCACCCCGTTGGTCCTAGAGCTGGATCAGGCCAAACGTCCCTCCAGTATGAGACGTGGATGCGAGAAAGATCAGTGGGTTTCAGCAAGCTCATGTACATTCAAGAGATTCCTGGAGTAGTTTGAAAGACGGGTATGCGTCAGGCGACACGGCGCCACGGTCTAATGGCCAAGTGTGGTTCCTTCCATCAGGTGCGCGGTTTCGTGAGCAGTGAGTAAGTGATATTCAGCCAGATTCAACTTTGACACGTCATGTACACGTCGTCGGCTGTAAGATATGGTTGAAATATCATATTGGGGGTTGACTTTTTTTCCCCTTTTTTTCTTTCATGATGCTTTTTTCCGCTACGTTTCATGCAGTTCAGCGCACTCGTTGTGTTTACGAGTGATCGCCTGCTGTCATTGATCTGATCATGTGCTTTGGCTTTTTCCCGCATTATCCCGTTTCGCAAGGGGGCGTGAGTTTGTCGTTCTTCTCAGCCATTCATGCGGTAAGCAAGCGTTCACATGCACCTTCCTGCAGAGCGTGTATCAAGGCCTCACGTCTACAAAAAAAAAGTATGAAAAGAAAAAGGAGAAAAACAAGAAACAAATCTTTGGTATAAAGATAAAAATCGTGACAAGGAATGAATGATTCAGTTCTTATTCACAGGAAACCAATTGAATTGCTTTGTCTCAGACGTACATTTTTCCAAAAGTACGCTTGGGTCTTTTGTGTTTGGAAGGGGGGGGGGGGGCTGGAGGGACTTCTGCTGTGACTCCCTTCAGAGGCCATTATTATGGTTAGACTGCAGTCTCACCACTTAAAAGTTGCATTTGTTCTATATAGTTACAGTTGTACACTTCAGAACAACTAAAAAGATCCGTACAAACTCTCAAAAGAGCACGTCCAGGTTTCAAAAATACAGTGCATGTTGTATTGTACACAAGTTCACACCCATCAATCGTATCAAACTAGTCTCTATACCACGCTGGTCCTCATTATTGTTCATGATCTCTCGTCCCCAAAATAAGATTTTAAAAGGAAATCTTTCAGTTTTTATTGTACAGACATGATATGGACTAGAAGACCCATTGTGTATATCCCCGTGAGAGACCTTCGCCGTCTTTTCAAGCAATGCACCTGACCGTGCGTGACTGTAACAAAAATCTGTTCAACCCAGCGAGCATATTATGTTTGTCTTTGATATACTTCTTTCCCTCTGCACACCATATGCCAGTATTCAGAGAACTTGAATCAAATCTGAGGGGCGTGCTCCCAAATGGCAGTATCTGATTTGAATTTCTTCAAGTATCTACTTGATCAGAGTGATATCCAACTCCACAGTCACTACAAGAAGTGACATCTTGGAAATTACATGTTTTGAAATTTCATGTTCTCCTAAAGAACGAAATCAGGCAAACTAACTAACGAATGATTGTGGAAGTGATACTCTCATAAATCTTTACTAAAGTCCCCCCTTTTAACATGAATTCGAAAAATGAAATCATATGTTTTTTCCTTCCCCCTCCCCGAAAAAGCGTTTTCAGAGCTGTTACAATTCTATTAAAATGCTAATGATTTTGAAAAGGGGAATGGATATTAATGATGTCGTTGTCGAAAGGAATCATTTCCTTCCACTCTAATATACGAACAAATTGGAAATTTGTCGCAGGAGCAAATGTCGTGTCACCGACACGAATTTGCCTCAGAAGATTACTTCATTCTTCCCAACGGATTGTAATCTGAAATATAAACTCTTTCTTTTCCCCTTTGCCTCTCCCTCTCAAGTATTAATAGTCATAACATTATGTGACATTAATATATGAGTGTCGGCACTATTTTTCCCACGCAATTGGTGTTGTTGTTGTTTCTGTATATAAGAAGCTTCACTGTCCTTAGTGTTTGCGTCGCCCTTATGGAACAAACACACGGTCACACAGTGCATGTGGTTTTATGTGAAAATGTCCCAATTTCACATAGTTACTATTATATGTGAAATTGGGATTGCACGGCCGTACATTACTTTGAAAGGTATTCCATTCCCCGCATCGAACCCGTATCGTTAGAAGCGGAGTCTGAAAATTTAACATATATGTCGTTTTATTGTGTGTGTGTGTGTGTGTGTGTGTGTGCGTGTGTGTGTGTGTGTGTGAAATGGTATTTCCGAACTAAGATCTGTCATAATGTCCGTAATTCATTGAAATACGTACTCTGTGCCAATATTGCACTCTATATTTTGGATCAAAAATTTATCCTCTAGTGATTGGTTGAAAGAGCTTCACGTGATTATGGGTATTTTCAGCTGTATCACAGTGTTGGCATGTTTGACACTCAATATAGTGCTATTTGCAAAATTATGTCACAAAGCATTTCTGAAGTTGTGCGCAGCTTTGCACCGTCACTCTGTGAAATGTAACAATTTTTAACAAACAATTGTTACGTCACATAGCAATTGTGACATCACTCACTGCATGCGTCGTACCGTCACTCTAAAATGTAACAATTTCCCCCCCCCAAAAAAAAGTGAAGTCACAAAGCAATTTTGACATTGCGCGCTGCTCGTACCACCAGTCTGTGAAATATTAGTAATGTATCAATTTCTTTTAAGCAATTGTCACGTCATAAAGCAGTTCTGACATTGCGCATTGCTTCGTAAAATCACTCTGTAATTGAAAAATGTAAAATTTTTCAAAGCAATTGTAACAACACAAAGCAGCCTGACATTGTGCGCTTCATACAAGAGTCTCTTCACAACATCGCATCCACCACTACGACACGACTTCTCGCTTCACATTTTCCCCTTCTTCTCTTTAAATTTTTGATCCAAAACATAAAACTATACTTTGCCTAATTTCGAGTTTCTGGTTACTATAGCCTTCGGTGTCTCCAAAAGAACAATTCACTTCGGGGCTGCGCTCCTCGGTGAATAAGTTCCTTTGGATTCACCTCTGCCCATAGTTTTAACCAGAAACTCTCAAGGCAAAGTATGTTTGTATACTATCTCACCAACACATCGCTGGAATATGCAATGAAGATTGATTCCCTTAAGCGATGGATCGACATGATAAGAGAATAAGAGAAAGTACCTTCATCGTATTAGATACTCAGAGGTTTTCTACGCATGATCACGTCCCCATTGTTGACTGATTACTCCGCATTGGTAAAGCTGTATGTCATTGGAGCTTAAATACACTATCCACCCGCGGTCAAAATGGTCACATGAACCCCCCCCCCCCCCCAAAAAAAAAAAAAAAAAGAAAAAAAGAAAAAGAAAAAAAAAGAAAAAAAAAATTTGCCAATCTGTAATTTAAACAAAGCAGTTGCGCCAGATTTATTAGACTTTACAAATGTACTGTTTTTAAGAGTGCGGGGTATTACACATGTGTTACATGTACACTATGTAATGTTTGAATGTCCTGTCAAACATAGACAAGTGGTAAATGAGATATAGAATACCCACAATACGTCGTTCGGAGAGGCCTTGACTCTTTTGACCTATTAAGATACTGCATAAAACCATGAAACTCTTCCTCTTTCAATTTAACATAAGCAGGATTATTGATTCAGCTACAAGGACACGTTTTCAACATTTTTTCTACTACGAATTTAAAGCAAATCAAAGAATTTTATAATTCAAGGAATCCCAACGAAATACTAAGAATCGGCTACATATTATTGTAAGACCTGTAAATCCTCAAAGATGCAAAAGTTTAAAACAGGTTATGATAATTGAAACATAATCATAGTAATGTGTTTTCTGTGTGCTTGTGCAAAGAGATTGTCTATTGTGTTTTCAAAATTCCATTCATAGGGTAAAGTGTCAAAATAATTAGGCTCTCCGAAATTATCGATTCTGTGAATATAGATATGAGTACAGATCACAGATGGACTCTGTAATGTAAAGCGATGAACATCATAAAATGCATAAGTATTAACAGAACCAAAGAATGCTGACTGTTCCTCACTTTATTTTCTTTCTTTTTTTCAGTTCATCAACAGAGATTAAAAACAAATTTATTAGTAACAGATATATTTTCATTCAAAAGCCTTCATATTATAAAAGATGGAGGTGAATGTATGATTGTAAAGTGAATTCGATATATATTACTCACTTTGTGGTAACATTATGTAAGTTGTTGTTTTTTTTTACCGCCAATTCTCGTGTTTATTGAGGGGCAACTATACCATTCGGGGAGGACATTTTTGTTTGACATGTTTAATCATATTGAAGAAAGCATATGAATAAGTCTTGATGTATGTAAATGATAGTCTGATAGTAAACTATTAGCATTGCTAATAATGTAACTAAGATTGAAAACATTCATATTTCTTTGGAGTACTGAATGAATATGTCATTTTTCAGAGAGGACATTTTTGGACGGTACTGAAATCGTCAAAGTTATAAGATGGCTCGGTCACAAATACCATTAGGAACTGCTACGAACGCCGTACGAACGATTTTTAGACAATTTCGTAAGATCTTCTTAAGAAGGCCGTACGAAACCAGCGTTCGTAGACCGTTCGTAGACCGTTCGTAAGTTCGTAGCCTGGTCGATGGTCTTGTCCAAGATTTTCTTTTACTTCGTACGAAACCCTCTCTTCGTAAGGCGGCTGTACGAACGTCGTACGAACATCGTGAGAACTACGCAAGATTTTGTTAGGTCGAGAGACAATTCTAGAAGCCTTAAATTCTTACGATGATCGTAAGAACGCCTTAGGTCGTTCATAGAGGGTTCTTACATCTTTCGTAAGAACGCCTTCCGAACGGAGATTCGTACGGCGTTCTTACGAACAACTCTTCGAGTTTATAAGACGTTCGTAAGGGACTAGTAAGGCGTAGGTACACAATTTGTGCAACTGTTGAGTTTTAGGGCGTAAAAAGCCAAACGCGCGAAGTTCAAATCCTCACTCGGTTATAGGTATTCGACCAGAAAGCATCTCTGGTAAATATGGGACCGCTACAACGACTCGATTTTCTTCTTCTTCCTCTTCCTCCTCTACTTGCAGATGCAGCTGCAGTTGTAGTCTCCCTGACACTACTGCCATCTTGAACTATAAAACTTTCACCTGTTACAGGATTTTCGACAGGACACGGCAGCGTCTTTTTAACAACCCGACAAAATATACCCCCAAAAATCGTAAAATCTTCTTACGAATGACTTGAGAGTGCCGTGAGTTGCACGTACAACCATCTTACGACAAAAAGAAATCGTAAGATGGCCGTAAGAATCTGTGCCCCATCTACGAATCTCTACGAACTCCAGAATTCGTACGAACAGTAACATTCATACGAACGCATTGTTCCTACGAACCTTTGTGATCGTAGCTTTATACGGTCACAAAGCTTCTTAGGAAAGATGCGTTCTTACAAATCTCCCTGTTCGTAAGAATTCATGGGCTTCGTACGATGTGAAAAGAACAATTTGGGACAAGACTATCGACAAGGCTGCGAACTTACGAACGGTTTGAGAAAGATGAAACGCTAACCTATGCTCTGAAATTTCATAAGTCATACACATTTAAAATGTCCACATTTGATTTGTTCATTGTGATGATATGATTTTGGTGATTGATATCATATAGATGCGCTTTCTCAAACTTTGAAAGAAATCAGATGAGAGTACAAATTCGAAAAAAAAGGAGAGCTTTGCCTAAAATTCTGAAATCATTGTAAGTTGTTTAAGGTTAAGTTAACTAGGCCTAATATACCACATCAGATTTTGTAGAAATGTATACATTTATATTTTGTTTGTTTGTTTGTGCAGGATGCTAATAACGGGCAAATTTGAAAAGCGTACCTGATTACAATTTCTAAGTCATGCATGGGTGGCCATACATTTAAAACAAGTAGCCACTTAAAAAAAAAAAAATCACGAGTGTCATTTTTTTTTTTTTGGGGGGGGGGGGGATGTCTGTGAAGCACCCCGTCCCTGGTGTGTATCTAAGTGCCGTTGCAGTTTTATCATCCATCATTGGACCCCCTCACATTAGCTTCTCCTGACTCTTTCATACTTTTTTTTTTTCTATGACGTGTGCACAATCAGGGAAAATATCTATATGTTCAACTCTCCTAAAACTGCATAATTAATTAAATTTCTTGGAAGAATTGTTATCAGTATGTAACAGTACATGCGTGAGTATAAGAGACACTCGTTATGTCGTGATTGAATGAGCACACTGTAAAGATGGAGCAAGAAATGCAACACACACACACACACACACACACAAACAGTTGTTAAAATGGCTTAAGGGGGAGGGGAGAAATGGATGATAAAACACAAACACACGCAAACATCCACCAGAAGCAAAATGCAATGAGAGTAGCACGGAGGAAAAGTCCTGCCAAATCATTTTGCTCAAAACTTTTCCGTTAAAAAGTTTAGGCCGTTTCGATTAATTAAGGGGGTGTACTTTTTTTTTGTGCGTATACTATATGCTTATGATGTAATTCCCAATTTAATCCGTGTTATGTTTTGTTGGAAAAAGTGAGAATTAAAATAAATGAATTGAATTAAGTATACATGCAGTATATGCATGAATATCATCATAAGAAAGCCTGATTAATTTTCTCACAGCTCGACAACTCGACAACTCACTTGTTTACATTATGCATTCCTGGAATGCACAGTACAACTGAGTATGAGGAAAGGTCAAATGTTGCAAAATAGAGCAAACGTGTTGTGTCAAACAGTGTAATTCCCATTTGCTTTGCCGTTTTAGGGAAGGAATGTGCTTGAAAAGAATGCATTGTGAGATTATCGTTAGATTCCAGGCTTCATCCATGAATTAAAAACTGCACTGACCAAACAGTCATCTAATGTCTAAGTGACTCTAAGAGATGGGATTATTGTCGGTGTATTTATTTTGTATACATGAAGGGTTTGTTTGCAAAAACCGATAAGTCCATTTTTGACGATTTTGAAGTACGATCTTAGTCATAAAGTACAAAATAATACCTTTTAAATGGTATATTGGTCACTACATTTAAAGGTATATTTTTGAAGTTATGGTCAAAAGAAGCAAAAAATTTCTTATCATTCTCTTTATTTTTCTTGACCTTTAATCGCAAATATCTCCATTTGGCAAATATGGACTTATCGGTTTTTGCAAACAAACTCTTCACATGTTCACACTGGCTTACGCTTTCACACACCCAATGCAGACTGGGAAGTCATTTCTTGTAATGAGCCCAATGATGACCTAAGAAGAAACACTTTTTTTTTGTAATCAAAATGTAATCGAAAGCACCACCAATTTGAGAATCACACCTAATATTACGCATTTTATGAATATCACGGAAGGTCATCAATAAACCCAACAAATCTTTCTTATCGCAAACGCACTTGATTTTTTTTTCATCTTGGGATTTTAAGAAAGAGAAACTCTCAAAAACTTTTTCATGACATATGAAAATGGACAATTTCCCTTTGTTTACGTAGATATACAAATTTCCATCACGTCATACTCAATGTTACAAGCTTAGTTTATTCACTCAAAATAGACCCGGTAGTGGTTAATTTTCCAGCTTTAAACAGTTGTTACTCATCTACCCAATTTGTGTATGAAGTGCATGATTAATACTCATATTACCACAAACTTTATAGTAATCTATTCGTTTGTAACCGCCAATATATTACTAACTAACTAACTAACATATGAAAATGGACAATTTCCCTTTGTTTACGTAGATATACAAATTTCCATCACGTCATACTCAATGTTACAAGCTTAGTTTATTCACTCAAAATAGACCCGGTAGTGGTTAATTTTCCAGCTTTAAACAGTTGTTACTCATCTACCCAATTTGTGTATGAAGTGCATGATTAATAATCATATTACCACAAACTTTATAGTAATCTATTCGTTTGTAACCGCCAATATATTACTAACTAACAAGCAAATGCTTCTAATCGCTGTGATCGTGACGAGAAAAATATTATTGTTACATTTAAACTCATAGTTTGTAAAATTTAAAAAAGACAAACACGTTACCAACCGTTTCACTCCTTTACTTCTTATCAAAAGTACAAAGTACCCTATATATATATATATATATATATATATATATATATATCGTATATATGAATTATCAATTTTACATGATTATGCCAACACCTTTAGTAAATTTTTTTACATGATTCATAATGGAACGCAGAAATAAACTTTCGCAAAAATCTATTAACATCAGTTTCTTTGAGTTCCGCACGATATGAGGTTACATAACATGGCATGTTTATCTTACTTGCATGGAAAGAAAAGGCACGAAAAAAATGATCGCATCAGTAATGTACTGTAACAGTTCCTGCTCTTGTCTCTTGGAATTGAGGTGCAATCATGAATACCAGTTTGAATCATTCACTTGTCGTAATCCAAATTGTTCATTCATAGTCAAAACACAAGTGATCAAAAATATAAACAGGTGAGTATTTATAGGAGATTCGAAATTTAGACTAGAATCGCGTAAGGGTGTAAAGAAAAAAAATCGACCTAGGAGCAAACACAATCCATTTGCAGGGTTTGTCCTTTGGCGTAAAAATTATAATCAGACATCAGTTATCATAGGGGACATAGGGTATTTAGTAAAAACATCAGATGTGTGACATTCATGATGTGTGTCAAGCAGCTTTTGTGAATACCTGTACCCATAGGAAAATTAGCTCTTAATGTTATATCATCTTGTTTTATTCATTTCAATAGTTCATCAACAAGATGTAGTCAGAGAATATCTAATATATCATTCATTACTATTGAATGAACTCACTAACAGAAGATACAAGTTGACAATACCTTTCCTTTTTTTAAAGGCGTAGGACGGTGTGTCCCTTTGCACTCCTCCGGGTGAGCTCACTCCAACCTCTCCTGTCCTTTGCCTGGTGTTCAAGGCTCAGTAGGGTTGATCCTGTATCACCGCGAAGTTGGTCTCTCCATCTGAGGGGAGGACGACCAGGTGGTCGTGCTGTGTGGAAGTCATTATAGTAAGCTTCACGTGGCAGCCGATTCTCTGGCATGCGGATGACATGCCCAAACCATTTCATTCTGCGTGAGGTGATTTCTTGGCTGATGGATCTTGTGGCGTTCAGAGACTTCCTGATGTCCTCATTCCTGATGCGGTCTAGAAGCTGAACGCCTGCAATGGTCCTGAGGCATCTCATTTCAAAGGATTCCAGTCTGCTTGTGTCTGCCTTCCTTAGGGTCCATGTTTCAGCACCATAAGTGGCGATTGGTCGGATGAGAGCTTTATATATTCTCACTTTTAAGGTTCTCGAGATGTTTTGGTTTGACCATATTGTTCCTTTGAGACGGCCGAAAGCCCAGGCTGCAAGGGTGGTCCTTCGTTTAACATCATTTGTAACTGATGGGACAGTGCTGCCAAGGAAGACAAATTTGTCTGTCTTTTCTATCGCTTCATCATCTATTATGATGTCACCTTGTTCACTTGACATTATTCGGCACTTTGAGATGTTAATTTTCATTCCCCATGCTTTACATGCTTCTTCCAGTTTTTGTGTAGAAATCTGTAGCTTATCAAATACCAGGTCTAACAGCGTGGTGTCGTCGGCATAACGTATGTTATTGATATTCATTCTGCCCATGTGGATTCCACCATCTGATGTCTTGATGTCATCCCTTACAAATTCGAGAAAGAGGTTGAAAAAGCTGGGGGAGAGGAGACATCCCTGCCTTACACCTGTGAGGACATCAAACCATTCAGTGATCTTTCCATTCACAAGTACTGCACATTTCGATTGAGAGTAAATACTTTCAATCAGGTCCACCAATACACTGTCAACTCCAATGGAACGGAGACACTTCCACAATGCATCCCTCCAGATAGTGTCGAACGCTGCCTTGAAATCTATGAAGTTCCAGTGAATCGGGATCCGCCTCTCTCTTGCTTTTTCCATGATTTGGCGTACTACAAATATGGCATCTGTCGTTCCTCTGGAAGTTCGGAAGCCGCATTGTTCTTCTGAGAGGTAACTGTCGATGTTCTGTTGTATTCTGTTCAGCACCATCTTGCATAGTACTTTCCCTGGTGTGGATAGTAGAGTAATAGCCCTGTAGTTTGCTGGGTCAAGCCTATCACCTTTCTTGTGTACTGGGGTGATGAGTCCCTTGCTCCAGTCTTCCGGTGTTTTACGTTCAGCCCACGCCGTATTGATGATCTTAAGGAGAAGTTGATTCATACAGGGTCCTCCGGACTTCAGAGTTTCTGCAGCTATCTTATCCAAACCGCAGGCTTTATTGTTCTTCATTGCTTTGACAGCTTTTTCAACTTCTTCAATGGAGAATGGCTCACTAGGTGAAACTGCAGGAGGAGGCTCCGGTATAGTATGGAGAATGTTTTCATCTCTTGGGAACTTCACATTTAGATGAGAGCTGAAATGAGATTTCCAGCAGTCTAGGACTTCAGCAGGAGCAGTTCTTAATTCTCCATCCTTATTCTTAGCAGCTGGTTGAAGTCTTTCTTTTTCTCCAGCTAATCGTCTGACCCTTTTGAATAACTCATGACTGTCATTTTTTGCATATGCTAATTCCATTTCTTGAACTTCTGAGTTGAGCAGATTCTTCTTCCACCGTTTCACATCCCGCTTTACTTTCTGGTTCAGACATTTATATTTCTTCTTATTTTCTGAATTTGGATGGTTTAAAACTGTGATCCTTGCCTTCCTTCTTTCTTCACAAGCGTTACGTACGTCTTCAGGCAGACCTCTTACACGTTTACCAATATTAAACCCGACAACTTTTTTCAGTAATGTCATTAGTTGTGTCTTTGAACTTCGTCCATAAGGTCTCAACATCTCTGTCCTCAAGCTGAAGTAGCGGTTCAAAGGCTCCTCCAATCCTTACTCTAAACTCTTCTGCGATGGCAGGATCCTTAAATCTGCTCACATCATACGTTTTTGGAAGGCTCTTCATTCGCTTTTACTTTGTTGGTTGTATCTTTATGTTTGCCAAAACTAAAAGGTGATCTGAACCAATTTCTGCTGATGAGAATGATCTGCAATTGTGGAAGAGTTTCAGACTTTCTTGTTTTGTAACCATAAAGTCGATCTGGTTTTTGTAGGTTCCACATGGGGAGATCCAGGTTGTCCTCCTACAGTCTTTTCGTTGGAAGTGTGTGTTGCATAGGACAAGCTTATGAAGTGTGCAGAACTCCAAGAGTTTTTCTCCCCTGTCGTTCCTCTGGCCCAGACCAAACTTGCCTAGGGTAGGTGCCCATGTGCTGACATCAGATCCTACTTTTGCGTTAAAGTCGCCCATGACTATGAGCTCCTCTTTCTTTGGGACTTTTTGGATGTGATGGAGTAGAATGTCGTAGAACAGGTCACTGTCTTGCTCACTATGGGCTGATGTGGGTGCATAGACCTGGATGATGTTCAGAGTGCCTTCCTTCATCTTAAACTTAGCTGTTATAAGTCGGAATGAGACTGCTTCATAACTGACCAGGCTTTGTATCATTCTGTTTGATATCATTAGGGCGACTCCTTCCCTGCCGATGTTGTCTGCTCTACTGGAGAGGATGACTGTGAATTTGTCCTTGGTTATGAACGTCTCTCTGTTTGTTAGATACGTTTCACTGAGGCCAAGGATATCTATGTTGAATCACAGTGCTTCATCAGTGAGAATGTCCCACTGGCCATCCGACCTCATGGTTCTCACATTCCATGTGCCTATGTTGAGTATGTCACCACTCCTGTGTTTATGGGAAGTGTTTTCATGCATATGAGTCATGCTTTGGTGGCTACGTTGGATCCTGGCACTTATTACTGGTCGCTTACTTACATTTCTTAAGTGGTCTTCTATTCCTGTGTTGTTCTTGTTGGCGCTGTTCCTTGTAGATGTCCTCTTTCTATCAATCGTAGAGGTCTTCTTCCGGGGATGGGCTGTTGTTCTTCCTGCTGTCTTCACTCTGGGTACCTGTAAGGATGGCAGCCCTGAAGTTGACAATAACTATGGTCATAATTGACACATTACGTTTAGGGGCACCAGAGAACACAAGAAACATGATGTAGCAATAAAAGCAAACTTATTTGTTTGCAGATCTTTCTTAATCATTAGTAATAAAAGATAACTTCGATTTGATTTTCAAGAAGTGACCAAACCATCACACAAAGAAATGACCCTTCAAAAGACAGAAAATAATAGTTAATGTAAATACGATAAGGGATATCTATGCTGTCGTTTTATTTTGTGCCTGCATCAAAGTGCTCTAGAGGATACCAGTAGCAAGAGTTGGATCTAGGACCTTTAGTACCGAGCCCACCAAGTATGTGCTACCCGTTACCAGGATCTGAAGATGATCTGCTGACTGAGGAACTCCTCGCTCAGCGAACGGTGATATTTCCTGGTTCTGCATTACCCCGCCGTTTAGGGGGCAGTATTTATCATCCAGCGGTCCCACTGCCCACTGAAGCGCTTCGGTGGCGGACGGTGCTACCTGAATGATGGGAATCCCAATCTTGCCATTGTTGCTTGGAGGAGTCGACTCGCTCTTCATCTTCTTGTGCAGGTCTCGATATGCATCCGCTAATGTAGTCAGCTTCTTCAGCAACGCAGGCAGCTTCAGTGGTGACTGTTTGAAGTCTAATCATAGCACAATAGAATGAGACACAGCAGGATGAGATATGATGGGTCCTACAACAACACACTATTATTAGTAGTATTCTTTTTTTTTGGGGGGGGGGGGGCGGCGGGGCAATAGTATTTTGTTGCATAGTTTGTTGATCATTTCCAACAAATTTAGATAAAAGCAAAGAATTAACATATTACTGAAAACTAACGATTTCAAACATGGGCACAGGAATCGGGACTCTACCCCCGCCCCCCCCCCCCCAAACAAAAGAAAAACACCCACACTTCAAAAAAAAAAAAAAGTTCCTTGGCTTCTAGCTGATAAGAAGATAGTCAAATTTATATAACACATGGACAAATCTCATTAGGCTTTGTTCTAGACGGGTATATTTGTCCTCTTTTCGGTCATTTAGATAATCTTCCCTGAAGTCTGGCTCTAGCATGCAGGCATTTCATGAAGTTGGGCCACGCACAGCAGCGGCTCATAAGACAACTTAACACCCAGTGGTATCTGCAAATGAAATTTGACGGTATTTCCTACGATCAGAAGAGGTTAAGGCACTGAAGGACGTATCTCTTGATAACCATGTCTACACTTGTCAAAAGTGACTTTCGCCCTCTTTTGACGGTTGTACCTTTGAAAATACGGTACCATTTTTCATTTCTTTTTCTTTCTTTTATTCATTTATGCTTTCAGAATTTCACATTCAAAGTAACACCAGTGAAAATTTGGTTTCCTGAATGGGCTTCCTTAAACATTCACATGAGTTCAGAGAATGCAGAACGATCGCTGAAATGGTACAATTTTGAGGAAACTTTTGAGGGACAAGTCTGTAAGAAGTTATGAACTTTTTTGGTAACCTTGCATGCCGCCCTCTGTAGTTAGGAACTCTCCACCAATTTGTCAGAAAATAAAGAAAATGTACAGGGAAAACCTTGAATTACATGTTTCTAAAACATCAACAGAAATGTTTGATTCAAAGGCATATAAAAGAATATTTGCCTTAACAAGCAACCAAAAATGGTATAATTTACTTTTTTTTTCATAGATTATTCGATAATCCTAAATCTTTTTCTAGGGTTTAACTAATCTTTCTGCATTCTCTGAATTTACCTACGTTCGAGGAAACTTTCTTTTTTCATGCGTACCTAGGTCTCTGACCCTTGAAGTTCCCCTATACCTGCTGTGATATTCCCTGAACTTTTCTCCTGAAATCATTCCAGTTCCATTCACCTTTTGACACGGTCCGAAGACATGATAGGTGTAATATGTTTTTTGTATCGATTGCTCTTAGCGTCACTCACAAAATATCATATTTGAACGGTAACGCAATGTACCTCCTCAAAGCAAACCAGGCGGGTTGTTCAATCCTCTCTATATTTTGTTTTCGTTTTGAATTGATAAACACTGCCATACTTTTGTTTTAACAACAACAACAACAACAAAGACTTAAGAACCCATGCCACCTCCATGAAACCTTTTAATCTTAGCAATTCAAATTAAAATCTTAGAAAGCAATATTCTTACCTCTGACTTCATTTTCTTTGTCAGATACGCTCCGACTTCCGCAAATGACCACAGCATCGAAGTTACATTCCTATGACAGTCAGGAAGACGAAAATATAACTAACACTGCAGAAGATAGACGAGGAAAGTTTAAATTACAACGTACAAGAAATATTAAATTATATCATTGTACTTCCTCAAGTTACTGATGATTTACACTATTTTGTCATCATCGTCATGGCTTGAATTAAGGCATATCTTGGGGTTATCAATAATCTATTCCTTTTTTGGGTCTCTCGACGAATCGAGTGGTGGCGCTATGCAAGTATCCGACGTGAGGACACAACTTTCTTTATTACTGAGCAGACTCATGATATTGGCTACCCAAAAGCTTACCACAAAAGGGGCCATGATGTCATGCACTTGTCTATCTCCACCGAGGTAGAACATCAGCACTCGCTTGACGACCCCTCCCATGACCTCCGCGTCACGCTCTGCCACTTCAGCGAACCAGTCTCTACACATGAACGCACTGTGGGTGGTGTGTGCGTTGTCAAGGTAGTATGTCACATGGCTGCCTTTGACCACTTGGTTTCTCCCAGGCCAGTGACAGGACGCCAGTGCTAACCGAAAAAAAGTTATATATATATATATATATATATATATATATATATATATATATATATATATAATATTATACAGTGCGAGAAGAAGAGCATTCGTGGACGTAGCTATAGTGATCAACATGTGTGTTTATTGCCGAGCTTTCGGTCTTGTTAGGACCTTCATCATAAATATATAATATATGTAAATATATTATGTATGTATGTATACACACACACACACACACACACACACACACATATATATATATATATATATATATATAGATATATACACGTAAGAAGAGTGTGAACTGCAATATGGTTGACAGTGCTCAACTATATAGGAGCTCATGTAGTACAATATATTATAGTAGGATGGAAGACGTTGCTTTATTAGTGACTATAGTTGGACAGTCTGTTTCGGCCGAAGCCTCGTCAGCAACGAAATCAACTTCGCAACAGTTTCTTGTTAAAGTACAGTGTAAGACACACAGCTCTGGTGCACTCAAGCAAGCAAACAAAAGATACAAAAGATACATGCACGTGGCTACTTAACAACACAATAAAGTTGATAATGACTACCCTGGGCTTGAGTGCACCAGAGCTGTATGTTTTACACTGTACTGTTACAAAGTTGATTTAGTTCCTGACAAGCTTCGGCCGAAACAGACTGTCCAGCTAAGTCACTCATAAAGCAACGCCTTCCATCCTACTATATATTGTACTATATATATATATATATATACATGTATATGTATATATGTTTATATATATACATATACATATACATATATATATGTTTATATAATAAAATATACAGATATATATATATACACACACATATACATATACACACACACACATATATATATATATATATATAGGCCAACATATGATTATTCAAATTAGTGAAATTCTTCCGTCGAGGTGCTTTTTTCATTGCAACTGGTTTACGTCGATGTAGGGCAATTTGTCAATCAGTTGCAACATATTATAATTACTCGAGATAATGATGTTGTTGTTATGTCCTTGCCCTAGTCGATCCTTGTTCTTACTCCTGTTTTGTTCTTATGGGCTACCGAGATTTGTCACGTGCGTTCATTCTTTCGGTGAGGTCAGCATTACTACCGTGAATAAATAACTATTCAAAAGGAAGAGTACAGGGCAATATTCTTTCGATCATGCTATTGTTATGTTCTTGTTCTTGTTCTTGTTCTTGCACTTGTTTAACATATTGCTCTTGTCCTTATCCTTGTTTTGTTCTTATGGGCTAGCGAGATTTGTCACGTGCGTTCATTCTTTCGGTGAGGTCAGCATTACTACCGTGAATAAATAACTATTCAAAAGGAAGAGTATAGGGCAATATCCTTTCCATCATGCTATTGTTATGTTCTTGTTCTTGTTCTTGCACTTGTCCTTATCCTTGTTTTGTTGTTATGGGCTACCGAGATTTGTCACTTACTTTCATTATTTTGTTGAAGTCAGCATTTATAGATTGAATAGATTCAGAAGGAAGAGTACAGAGCGATGTCCTCCCGATCATGTTGTTGTTATATTCCTGTTGTTGTTGTTGTTATTCTAGTTGTTGTTCTTGGTGTTGTTCTTATTCTTGTATTGTTGTTATGGGCTACTGAGATTTGTCTGGTATTTTTATTCTTTCATTGAGTTCAGCTTTACCTACCTCGAATGAACTCTGAAGGAAGAGTAAATGGCATTGCCTTTTCGACCTCTCCGTAGGTCAACTGTTGTTCACCAGTGGGGTCAATCAGTCCCGTGACAGAGTCCGGATCCACGGGGTGCTCCGGAACTGAGAGAAGAAAGGACACAAACACAGAAAAACGTGTAAGTAAAATCTATAGCTTTCCCTTACACCCCTTCCCCTCTAAACATCGACCTAATGATGCTCTGTAGACTTTTTTTTTTCCATAATCTTTTATTGATACCATGTTCAAATCAAATACATGGAAAATCAAAATATATATAAAACTGTATATACCAAAATCACACAAATCAACAATGCATATATAGTTATAATCGATCAAATCAAATCAAGCTGTGCTATTAGCGAGCAATACATTCACAAAAAAAAAAACCAAACAAACAAACAAACAAGCAAACCTTGACCCGGCCATCTCAAACAAAACACTTAAATGGGATCTATTCCCCATTGTCTCCCCACCCAGTAATGAAAAACAAATGCCCCCACCATTCTCTTAACCTCTTCTACCCCACCTCCCTCCCTGTGGACATCTGGCTCCGGGTAGTCTTCCATACTAACTTTATACTTTAAGATTTTCTAAAATCAATATCTAATTTTTTTTCTTTAAATTCATGCTAATTTCCCTTCCTCTAATCTATCTTCTAAAGCATGATTTTTTTTTTACTTCATTATAATTATGAAGGCGGCTGTTTATATCATCTGCTTTTAAAATCCAATATCTAACAAGAATTGAAATATGATTTAACAGTTGGTGTTTTCCCTTATTGCACTCCTTCATCCCGAACAGAATTTCTTCCCAAGTACAGTTTCGTAAATCAACATCATCTAACGTTCTCCCACATCAATCCCAGATTAATTTCGCGTGCTCGCAGGTATAAGACAAATGTTTATGTTTCTTCTGCTTTTTCATATAAAGAACATAAATTATTTGAAACTACGGTAAATTAAACCGGAGGAGATGATGATTTGTTTATACAATACCATGTACCAGTTTGAACTGAAATTCTCGTAATCGGCTGTTTAATGTACATTGTCTTGGCCTTAAAATGTTTTCTATTTCCTTCACGGAAAAAACATAGTTTTGTTTGATTCTATAACTCTTTAAAAAAGAAACGAGTGAACATTTTCTCTCTTGATGGAGTGAATAACATAAATGAGTGAGTTTAGAGTGAAGTTGGAGTGAATTTTAAGTGACAATGTTTATCAATTTTGGAGTGACTTCAGGGATCACTCAAAGATGTTTGTTTTCATTCTTTTTGTTTTCGTTTTTTGTTGTTGTTGTTGTTGTTGAGAGTATCCAAAACTGGTACTACACTTTTAATTCCCATAAGGAATTGGAAATATATCTGTTTTGATCTAAAATTACTTATATTATTGTTTTTTCTCCTATAATGAAGCAATTTTCCGAAATGTCCTGTTCTTCTTCTCTAACATTTCCTCCTCCGAACCATCGGTATATATCTTTATATATATATATATATATATATATATATATATATACTTTCACGCTGAAATGTATTTTACTCCTAAACCCAATACTTCTACTGTAGACTGTACACTGATATCGATCGGTATGTCTTTATAGATATTCTTTAACGCTGAAATGTATTTTACTCCTAAACCCAATTCTTTAACTGTAAACTGTATACCGATAATGATCACAATGGCATTATCTCTTTATAACTTCCACATGTTTTCATTGCCCACCTTGAAAGTAGAATCTTCCTGGGTCCTTCTCCTCGATCCAGGCCTTAGCCATCTGCACTGCCAGAGTTGCGTTGATAAGTTGATGCTTTCCAACGAGACCAACTTTGAGAGGGTTGCCCCGGAAGTCATTGTGTTCGATTGGCAAACACACCCGAAGAGTTACCTGATCGTGACAAATATGATACGTTTATAAGTCTATGAATAATGGTATGTGCTGATGAAAATTCATTCTCTCTCCGTTAAAACGCAAAATGGTGTTTGACAATGGTCGTACTCATTCCAAGTCATGATTCAAGGTTTGGGAGTGACAGGTGTTCGGTAATACTTCGTACTCAAATGGCATAATCAAACCCAATTACCATTATAGCGTAATGAAGAAGGAAAGACATCCAAAATATCGTGTTAGAGTATCTTCATGTGTTCATGACAAAACGTGTTAGGGTGGGATAAACTAAATAAATACAGTTCACTGGAAAATAGGTCTGCAGAAGAAAAGCTGTTTAGATTTGTTTTTTTTTCTCTCTCTCTCTTTGAGGGAGGAGGGGGATTCTGCTGGACGTATCATATACATATTACATGTATATTTTGATACATATTTTGATACATATATATATATGTATAGATGCATACCCAACACCACAGCCACGTCTCTGTGTAAGTTTTGCTGCCAATACATACATACATATAAACATTTTTTTTTGTATTCTATATCTATTCATTCATTTACACGATTTAGGGCCTATATTGTGTTTTTGTTTCAAGGACTTCTCCCTAACTCAGATGAATACTAAGTCCATACCCCTTTTTCAGCAGCTCTGCGGACCAGTACTTGCATAGCCCCAGCGTCCTGGGCAACTGTGAAAGCAGGTCGCCCATTCTATGTGAAAAAGATGTAAAACAATTATTGTCATTTCAAATTGTAATTCGTTACAGATGACTCTGTGTCGCCCCGTCTTCTGAGGGAGGTAGGTCACGATTGTTCTTATTATGCTAGAAAATGCAAATATGAAAAATTCCTATAAATGTTTTTGTTACATATTATTATTCCATTACTGTGATATCACAATCTGCAATTACCAACTTATCAAGTGCAAACAGCACATAATATGGCAGATTAGTCGCTTTCTCAATTGCACATAAGCAATATAGTGCAGACGATTTCCGAACTTTGAAAAGATCGTTTTATTTACCTTTAAGCTTCACTAATGTGTTCTACTAATATCTGCCTTCACTGATATAATGTATATATATATATATATATATATATATATATATATATATATATATGTCGCCATGTCTTTTGTTAAACGTTTCAGTACTTTAGCAATGATTGACAGATGAGGTCATCTGAGGAATATTGGTTTGGAAGGATTTTTTTGTGGGCGTTCCCAAGTAATCTGAAGAAAAATAGAAGAAAAAAATCGTTAAAAATATATGGAATGTTTCTAGATATTCGTTTCACCACAAAAGTGATGTTGAGGGTATCACAAATCAACACAAACCAACATGCATTTGGATTTCAGGGGCCCTTTAAACTCTCACATTTTTTTTTTTTTCTTAAGTAGGTCTTAATCTTTTTTTTTTTTTTTTCTCCATGAAATTCCTATACAATACGCTATTTCATTTCTCTCTTTCTCTCTTCCACTTTCTGTGCAATAGATTAAGAACAACAAGTCCTATCAATCCCATATTTTGCACATTTTATAAGATATCAACTATTTCTTCCGACACCATCTTGGGTAGATGAATTAGGGTCAAATATCAAAAGTGTGTAATCCTGTATCTTGGTGAATACAAGTCATGTCCAATCTTTCCCATATTTTGCAAACGTAACGACCATGTTGCAAGAATCATTTCACGAAATAACAACATTTTGCTCAGATGCCATCTTGGCCGAGTAAAGTGGGGTCAAAGGTCAAATATTTACACTTCATTCTGTATCCTCATTAGTGTTTATGGTATCACCGCCATATTTTGCACACACATGGGCCTCGACAGATGGATCATTTTGCAAAATAACGACGCTTTGGTCACCCGTCATTTAAGCTGTGCAAGTGAGGCTCAAAGGTCAAATATTCTTTATTTTGTATCTTGCTTACTAAATGCGCAATCGGGGCCAGAATTTATACATATGGACCATGTTACCTGGATCATTTCATAAAACAACGACTTTTGATTCAGACGTCATCTTGGCTGTGCGAGATAGGGTCAAGAGTCTTAAGTATACTTTGCCCTGTATCTAAATTGGTGATTACATGCCCTATCACTTCGATATTTTGCACGCATTAAGCCCATGGGCATGCCATATGGATCGTTTCATGAAATAACAACTTTCTAAAATCAGACGCCATCTTGGCTGTCTAAAGTAGGGTCAAGCATCAAACAAATTTCGTCCTGTATCTTGGTAAATACATGGCATATTGCCCCCAATATTTTGTACAGATATAGACCTTGTCAAAAGGATCATTTCTTAAGCTAACGTCTTTTTCCTCAGACGCCATCTTGTATGGAAAAATGGAAGTTCAAAGATACAAAATGTTCGTTTTGTCTCTCTGTTAGCATATGCCCTTTCCATTTTAAAGGTTCTGTCTACCTTTTGAAAGAGTGATTTGAAAAATGTTCAAGATATCCCATTTGATGCTGTGTAGGTCTGTTGTATCATAAAACATCCTACCATATACAATTTTCGCAATAAAGCCTAAAATATAAGGAGATATCAGTATTTTTCTCATTAAACCATAACTGTAGACGGTTTAGTCTGACAATTTTTTTTATTATAACTATTGTTCACATTTTGTGTATTTAACAGTACTTAACATTGATTATACAGATTCAATTTTTTACAGCGGTTATTTCAATCCCAAACGCACATTTTGGAAATATTTTAAAGCACTAATGCTGGGTTTTTGTTGTATCTGTAAATTATAAATTATGCCTTTAAATCTGTAGGCATGACAGGTTTGATTCCCTTTTCTTCGACGAGAAACTAAAATATCACATGGCTATTCCCCCTCCCAGATGGAACAGATAGGGTCATCTGAAGCGTGGTCTGGGCTCAAAACACTTCATTTTCCATACATCGGATCACCAAATTTGTCAGGCTTGACAAATTCTTGGGTTGTTGTTGTTGTTGTTTTTTTTTTATTGTTAGATCATGAAATCCGAAAGTGTCCCCCCCCCCCCCCCGCCAACACACACTTTTGAAAACGTGGCGCCGGCGGTGCACATGAAAAATCGTTATTTCGCCCAATGACTTGTCATGTGAATAGGATATAGGACCTCCCTCTATTAATAGTTCTAAAAATAACAGTAGGCCTAGACGATGTATACTTGCAAGACTTTGAAGATAGAAATGGATACAAAGCTGACGGGTTATAAGTAGAACATAATCGACATAGGTTCTAACCTTGAAGATACCGGATTTGTGCCAGGCGATTTCTTCAATGGTATGTCCAAGGTAGTTCACGTGGTCGATACCGAGTGACGTCACACCAGTCACCGTTGGAGACCTGACAATGAAAATACTCATCACGAATCTGGTGTTGTGCATTCTACGCGAAAATGGTCGATGCAACCAAAATCGCTTGGAAAAACACCACATCGTTATCTTATTTGTATGTGCCTATTCAGGAAATTATGTAAATACAGTAGAAGTGACGTGACCACTATGTCGCAGGTATTAATAAATACGACATAGTCATAAATGGAATGGTGATTTCCTGACTCGATTATTTATAGTTCATCTCTAAAGACACATGAGGTAAACATTAAGGCCTACATGCCCTTGTCTTGGTCTTAACGACTGGGTTGAAACTAATGGTGGAAAGTCCCCACTAGGCATGCATAAGTATGACATCATGCTATTGCTATGTCATGCACATTATCATTAGCAACAAATCACTAACATTTGTTTTGTTTACTGTTTCATTCGTTCTATTCCCAGATCGAACAAGCAAGCTACATAGCTTCCTTTCTCAATTTATGGCTGGGCTGAAATCCGGCTTCCATTCTTCAACTATTCATTGCATTCGCTTCCTGTGGCGGGACTAAAACTTGACGTGTAGTGAGCCTTATTCTAGGCCCTATCTCATAAAAAGTTGATATTAATGATGACAACTCTTGCTGGAATGGCAATTGTCAAGGTAATGACAAAATCCAGCTTCCTGATTGGCTGTTGCTATGGGAAGTTGTCATTCCAGAAAGAGTTGTTATCCTAACATCTTTTATGAAATGGGGCCCTGGTCTGGAGAAACGGCGAGTCAGCGTTCGCATTCCGTGACGGGGCCAGTGCTGACGGTGGGCAGCATAGCTGACTGACCAAATGGCACATTTCGAAAACGCGCGAAAACGTGACAGATCAGAAACTTTCACCTATCAAATGGTTAAAAAAAGAACAAACAAAAAAAAAAACAACAACAACAACAAAAACCCTCAGACACAAATATTACTGCCAAGGAGAAACCTCAAATTGTCTTGGAAGTCACACATCGCTAGTAATTTATTGTACTTATTTACGTAATATCGGCGTAACTGATAGACTGAAATTTTCTTTTTACATTCTGCTGTACTCTTTTTTAACGTTCCCATATCTTAACTATGGAATCCTTGCATGAGGTAATGCACATAAAATCTTACTAGATAGATTACTTTCACTTCAAATGAAAGTCACTGTGTATAAATCGGTATAAGAATGTCAGTGGCAAAAATGTCAGTAGTAAAAATGTCAAAAAAAAAACAAAAATGTCAGAGGCAAAAATGTCAGACGTACCATGGACCTACGTAGGTCCATGGACGTACGAAGCAGTGTTAAAAAATACCAGGGGTAAAAAATTATCAGAGGTAAAAATGTCAGCGATAAACAGCTGGTAATAATTTCAGAGACAAAGATGTCAGAGGTAATATTATGAAGACAATCGTGAGCACTGCTGCGCTGCAGACATAAACATTTAGATTTAAAACTTATTGAAATTTGCGCATTGTTATTGGCTCTGATTTCCTAGCCTGTATACCATTTCAACATAGGATCACATGACGTTAGTAGCCCGCTTTCTGATTTTTCGTATTTTGACATCCTTTTTGCGCCACGTACACATTGAAAAACACACCCTCTTTCACGAGTTTCTTTTCATGCAGATATGGTGCACGTTTTAACGGCAGTGCCCCACCCCCGAAGGGGTTTCTCTCATACTAATATAGGTTTTCCCGGCCAATTTCGCAGTTTTGTCAGTCTATTTGATAAAAGGTTCATTCAATTTAGCGAAAATCCTCGTCACTGCACATTCTGTCATTCAAAATTGCAACTTGTTCATTCAATTTAGCATTTCGATCAATGAAATTCGCACATGTGCCTTTCGAATTCGTAAAACGGGCATTCAAATTGGCACGTGCTCTTCAGTCATTCAAAGTCGCCAGCACTGGCGGAAAATGGTATTTCAGTCATTCAATTTCGCGTATGGCAGTCAAATTCCAAACATGTTCATTCAAATTGGCGTAATGTTAATTCTATTTTGAAAAGGTGCCATGAGAACCGTGGTTTATACGTATTTAAAGGTGAATTTTTGTTTCCCACACACTGTTAAGTATATAGCAAAGGTATCTTTGACCCTAAATAATTCAAGTTTGTTGTTCTGTAACGCCCCTCTTCTTTTATACATGTTATCAGAACTATACATGCACCAGTATCATAGATCACTTCACTTTCTTATGTCCAGTCATGGCAGTACGAGTAAGATACAGGCGTATCTCTCAAGAAGACAGGGAAAGAATCATAGAAGCATTTGAGGGTAACAACCTTGACAAATTGATGGCTAGAGCCGATCCAAGAACTTTACGAATTGGTGCTTGTCTTAGGAATTTGAACTGAAAAAGTACTGATTCGAATGATGTTAAATGTAATTTGAATGCTCCAAAATGAATTTGAATGAAAAGATTATAAAATTGAAATACCAAACACGCTATCCAGGCTAAATTCTGCTAAATTGAATGCACAAATTATGAATTGGACTGAAAAAAAGTGCGAAATTGGCAGGGAAAACCTATAGTATCTTTAAATCACATGATAGCATTCACTAAATTTCTCAAGATGTATGCACATTAATACCCTATAATCTGATGCACATGACAATTCCGGGGACCAGCGAGCAGAAACAGACAGGCCGCAAAGGGGGAGGTCTTTTTGTTGGCGGTCGATTTTATTCATGATTGAGAAAAACGAGAGATATATATCGCAAGTCGGGAAGGAATGTAGTTTTGATTTTTGACCATTTTTACATTTTACTTTGTACCCCATTCGCAGTATTCAAGAAATAAAGATCACATATCACTGGGCAGTCTAGAAATTCTCGACTATTATGTCCGCTGCAAGCGAAAGATCCTGCCAATCGTTGAATCAAATTGTCAAAATGCTAAAATCAAAAATAATTGTCACTTCGTTTACTTATAAATGCCTGTAAGTGAATATGATACAAGAAGGCCTGATTTATGGATTGGCTGATGCCAGGGGGCTGTTTCATAAAGCTGTTCTTAAAGTTACGAACGACTTACGACTGGTGATCAGTTCTGATGTGCTATACTTATCAGAATTTCCAGAATTCAGCACAAGAACTGATCACCAGTCGCTCGTAAGTTGTCCGTAACTCTACGAACAGCTTTATGAAACACCCCCCAGGTGAGCATAGCCAAAGAAATGAGATGCGGGAATCTAGTAGAGTTAAATTGATCTCTGACGAATTAATTTCGGGAGCTGCTGTACCGACGAATTCCGCCAGGAGAAACCTCAATGCAGGTATAACAATCTAAATTGTCTTGGAAGTCACACATCAGTAGTAATTTATTATACTTATTTACGTAATATCGGCGTAGTTGATAGACTGAAATCTCGCATTCTTTTTACATTCTGCTGTACTCTTCTTTGACGTTCCCATATATCCCTCGGATAGGACATAAAATGGAGGTCCCGGGTATGAGAGAGCAACAACTCATGCACGTAAAAGATCCCGCTTCATTCATTCATCGCAAAGAGCAGGGTGTTTAACCCGGTGAAGTGGTCCCACCTCACATCCAACTGGACCCCATGGAAGACTAGCTTAAAGGCACAATTTACCTTTTGCATATGAAACAAAAACCCAGCATTAGTGCTTTAGAATAGTTCTAAAATGTGATTTAGGGATAGAAACAACCACTGTAAAAATTTGAATCCGTGTAATCGATGTCAAGTGTTGTTAAATACACAAAATATAAACAATAGTTATAATAAAAATGTTTCCAGACTAAAGCATATACAGTTACGGTTTATTGAGAAAAACACTGATATCTCCTTATATTTTAGGCTTTATTGCAAAAATTTTATATGGTAGGATGTTTTATGATACAACAGACCTACACATATGAATCAAATGTGATATCTTGAACATTTTTGAAATCACTGCTTCCAAAGGTAAACTGGACCTTTAACGTAGCTGAATATGGGCTATCCAGCCATCTTCTCAGATGGAAAATGAACAAACAAAAAATATATCTTAACTATGGGATCCTTGAATGACACAATGCACATAAAATCTTACTAGATAGATTACCTTCACTTCAAATGAAAGTCACTGTGTATAAATCGGTGTAAGAATGTAAGTGGCAAAAATGTCAGAAGTAAAAATGTCAAAAGTAAAAATGCCAGAGGTGAAAATTTCAGAGGCAAAAATGTCAGACGTACGAATGTCAGAGTTAACAAATATCAGGGGTAAAAAAATTATCAGAGGTAAAAATGTCAGCGGGAAATGAAAATGGAAATCGGACACTTACATTCATTTCAGCGAGGCCAATATTATGTGTAATTACATTGATAACACCCCCCCTCTCCAAATGCTTTAAGAGAATATAAAAACAAAATCAATAGTTCCACGATTTATAATCCTATCAGACTAACAAATTTCATCTTCCTCTCCTGAAAATATTGTTAGCCCAGAATATTTTCATCTACACATGGCCCCCTATTCTGGAACTGTCTCGACAGTGATATCAAATATATACAATTTTCGCTAGTCGCGTCTTAAACGTACCCTTCATTATTATGGCAATCATATCCTTGGGTTTTAAAAGAATGATATAATTATGTCATTTGATTGCAGCATTATTTCCTTTGCGTACCTTGCTAATTTGCATTTCGTTGAGAATGAATAAAAAATCCTGAATTGAAATGAGTTAACTACCTGTGAAACGAACAAGAGACCACAGACACGTTGACCTCCTTTGTTTGTTTGTTTGTTTGTGTGTGTGTGTGTGTATGTGTGTATGTGTGATTGTGTGTTTAGAAAATGGTTGTTTATAAAAACAAAAAACAAAAAATCTCTTACCAAATAACGTTTGTCGTGTCGTACTCGCCTCCCATACCCACTTCGATGACGGCAACGTCCACCTTTATTTGACAAATTCATCAGGGCGAAGTAACAGACAATATGATGCAATTAATTACAGATCAATAAGATTTTGCAAGCTTTGTTTCATTTCAAAACTTCCTAGCACTTTTTTCTTAGGGGCAAAATCATCACAATGACACTTCACATAGTCAGAAATTATAAGAAGTAAGCGATATATATATATATATATATATATATATATATATATATATATATATATATTCATATATTTGTAAATGCATTATACATACTAATGTATAAGTATGTTAAGTCCTTGTAGGTTTTGCGATACACAATGTCATAGTTTCGGAATTTCTGTGCGTTCTCACTCAGGTATCTATGATGCAGTGTAATGCCCGATAAATAAGGCAAACAATAGGTCAAAAACGAAAAGAGTGTCAAACACCCGAGGCTGTATAATACGCCCACTCAGTGCAGATGGGATTGATCCAATTATCTGGATTCCTACATGTCGATGGATCATCAGGCCTGATGTTTGTTGTGTCACTAATTTCAATGTGTACTAATGAATTTATTCAAGACTTTCCAAACCCAAGCCTTGTCAAGTTACTTGTCTAAAAGTATACAAACTACTTTGTGACGTTTTGATTACATAAGTATGTGATTACTTTCATTTGAGAAAAGCAATGCAATGGAAAGAAGAACAACCAACAAACCTTCTCTTGCAGAAAAATGTAAAATGTCAAAAGCACTAGCAATTGGTAGGGTCCGATTTCCCTGGCAAACACTGGGTCCTTCTCATTTATATGAGTATTCGTCTGGATCATTTTGAGGAAGTCGATCCCGTAACGAGCAAACTTTGCCCGGGGGAGCGCTGCACCACCAACGCGGATTCGTTCCCTCACTTCAACCAGTGGTGGTGAACTAAAAAGAAAGAAAGGAATGTTTATGTGTGTATATATATATATATATATATATATATATATATATATACATATATATATATATATATATATATATATATATATACACATATATATATATATATATGTATATATATATATATATATATATATATATATATATATATATATACATATATATATATATATATATATACATATTTATAATTCCATCACATTTTGGTGTATGTGTGTGTGTGTGTGTGTGTGTGAGTGTGTAATTCTCAGAAGTCAAAATCCATTTACAATATTTTTTATCTCTGATCAGCTGTATAGTATCCATAGTCAAATCAAAATGATTGTTCATGTGAATCGGGGGAAAAAAGAACTGAACATGTTTTGAGCCAGACCTATCAAATCGACGCCGTCTGGACTGGTCGAAGACTGGCGCGAGCGAGTAGCGATGCAAAAGTTGTGCATTTCGACAAGCCTTTAAAGGGGAAATCCAGTCCAGATATAAGTTAGTCTGGTAAGAAGGAGTAAGATATCACGAGTTCAACGGTCACAGGTTGATCGAAATCGAATGAAATATATAAGGAAGTTAAGACATTTTGAAGATTCACTATTTTTTTTTTAAATGGAAAATTGCGAGGTTATGGCATGATTAGCTCACTCATTTCCAGATTCATATCCACTGTAAAAGAACTGTTTTGCAGAAATTACCAAAACTTCAAAGTGCCGCAACTCCCTTATCTTTCATCCGATTTCAGTCAAATTGTTACCGTTGTATGAACTTGTAGGATTTTACTCTTTCTTATCAGACTAACTTGCACTGGATTTCCCCCTTAACACCAAAAATATGAGTACAACTTGTGTACCAGCGAATAACAAGTAAAAAAAAAAAAAACCAGCAGAAGGGTGAAGCATTATGAAGTTTATCTCAAAAGAAAAGTTAAGAGGATAGACATTTGAACGCATATACGGAAGAGATGATTGAAAAAAAAAATAATAACGTGGAAGTTCGATTGAGTGTAAAAAGCAAAGCATAAAAAATACATAAGTTTTATAGAGACAGGGCCGGCGCTGCGTTGTTTTTTGGTTTTTTTATAAGGGGGGGGGGGCAATTTTTATTTCTGATACCACTTCCGGGTCGAGTGGTTATAGACCCTATACCTATGTATTCCTATGCATTAGTTGCGCCGGCCCTGACAGAGAGAAGACGAAAAATTACTGCTTAGGGAATAATGAAATATAAAGATAAAAGATACTAGTATCAGTTTCTTGAAAAAAAAAAGATTAAAAAACCAACGTACTGATTTAAACAAAATATATATATATATAATTCAATGATATATGTTTTCAGTGTTGAACACTAGAAAACATGAACTGATCATAGAGAGGAAAAATGTATCCTTACGTCAGAAGTCCAGTTTTGTACCCGCAGGTCCTGAGAATACGTTCAGTCAGTGCACACGTTGACCCCTTGCCCTTGGTCCCCGCTACGTGAATGCAGGACAGTGAGTTCAACACCTCCTTCTGCATGGAATCAATCGTACGTTTATTTCCTTTTTAATCAATCATTTCATATCTGACTGCCTTAAATAACACATAGCCGGACGTGAACAACCACGGACATGTATTTGGTTACAATATTAAAAGTGAATGCAGGACAGTGAGTTCAACACCTCCTTCTGTATGGAATCAATCGTACGTTTATTTCCTTTTTAATCAATCATTTCATATCTGACTGCCTTAAATAACACATAGCCGGACGTGAACAACCACTGACATGTATTTGGTTACAAAATTAAAATTAAGCATGGAATAGATTCAGATGTGATTAACAATTTAGCACATCACTAAAATCCCAACTCTATCGAGTTCTTTAATCACTCCCGTCTTCCGAATTGCCTTCTTTGTATTAAAATGATATTTGCATCTTCCATTGTAACAGGAGTTTACTCAGAGACACTTTCAGTTGATTGTGGCAACGTGGCATAGGTCTACCGTAAGCAAGATGCGACGTACATGACTGTATAAGCTTCGACATGATGATGGAGGTTCAGAAATAGGAGATTATATCAGGCGTTCACTATGACTACCTTACTACAAAATTGTGCATGATAAACATTCAACAATGCATTCTTCAGACGTAATAGAAAACTGGTGATGATGATTTCCTTGAAAGATTGTTGTAACTACCGTTAGGCCGGCTCTCTCCAGGAACTTTCGCCCGTCAGATATCTTGTCATGTCTTCTGTCTGGAAGGTAAGTACCTGAAGAACAAATTAGCTTCCCCAGACTCTCCAAGAAAGTCTAGAATGCAAAAAAAAGTAATAAAAACAGGCAAGGGTAATCATTGTGAGAATAAATGTAATCCAAACAGTAATACGTCCGTTGGGTTACAGCTCGTTATTGCAGAAGTTCGCTATTTCGAAGGTTTGTCAATCCGAAAATGAAATGAGTTTCGTTCTTGACGGTTCGGGTAATTCTGATAGTTCCTTGATGCGAAAATGGGGGAAAAAAGTTTGTATAATTTCGAAAACGAAACAAGGTTAGTTATTCCGAAGGTTAATTGATCCGAAAAATAAAAATAATTTTGTTACAAGTTTCCCTTTCTAAATGACAATAGGAACAAAGGTTACCATTCACAAAACTAAACTTTAAGACTTTCTTTAGTGTATATCACCCCATGTGATAACTTGTATTGAAATTTCCTGTTTACTAAGTAATGTCGTGCTTCTTGGTCTGGTAGATATCATTCTAATACACTGTATCTTTATCAGCAAAAATCTTAATTCCTTTCACCGTTCACCATGTTTGATTTTCAAACTATAGGTTTCTTGTAACTGTGTAACAAAATACCTATAAATTATCTTTGTTTTAGTATTCAGAAAATTAGATATCATTCCAGAAATCCCCAACTGTAATGAATATAAATCATTATGCTTTAAATCTTATGTTGCCCTTTGGGCTCTTTCCAGTTCTCTGATAAAAAACAAAACAAAACACACACACATTAGAAATATTATTCATCTCAAATACACCATTTCCCTGAAAACTAGATTTTGAAAATGCACAACCGGTTTATTAAAACCTCTTTGTAAGATGTGATGTACGTCATAAATACCCTTTTCATACAAATCACAATAAAAACTACTCTTCCCCTTTATACAAATATATCTATTATTAAATATCACTGAGTTTATTACTCCATCCTCAAAATTCCTGCATTTATTCATTTCCTGTCATACTTTAACCATTTCCACATAAAAAGATGGGAGTGGATTTGTTAGCGTCAATCTAGACCACTCATAATTGCATGACAAAATAGATCTTCCTCCGATACTGATCGTAAGCAATTATCTAAATACATTTTCCATCCAGATTTCTTCTTACCGTACAATAAATATTTCAACCACACAATACGTTAGGTTTTCACATTAAGCTTAAATTTATCATTCGTAGTTCCCCACCAGCATAATCTTGATAAGTAATTTTCCTATTACACCGTCTTTATCATTCAAAAAAAAAACAACAACTTAGATTCCTATCCAATTATGAAAATATCCTTTGAGGAGCCAATATAGATGATGAAACATAATTTCATCTTGATAATGCATACGTTTTCAACAGACATCTTAACTGAAATTAGAGTCCACGATCTTTTAATTAAAGGTTCTAGGAACAGTACCCCCTGGAAAACCACCCTCCGGATAACTACCACCCGGATAATTACCCCCCAGGAAAATTCCCCCCTAGGGCAACTACCCCCCGGACAGCTACCCTCCAAGGGCAATTACCCTTCAGGGTAATTGCCCCCTAGGACAACTACCCCCCGGACAACTACCCTCCTAGGGCAATCACCCCCCAGGGCTATTCCCCCTTAGGAAAACTACCCCCTGGATAACTACCCCTCGGATAACTACCCCTGGATAACTACCCCCTCGGATAACTACCCCCTGGATAACTACCCCCCGGAGAACTACCCCCTGGGTAACTACCCCTCGGAGAACTACCCTCTGGGTAACTACCCCCCGGAGTACTACCCCCTGGGTAACTACCCCCCGGAGAACTACCCCCTGGGTAACTACCCCCCGGAGAACTACCCCCTGGGTAACTACCCCCCGGATAACTACCCCCCGGATAACTACCCCCCGGATAACTACCCCCCGGATAACTACCCCCCGGATAACTACCCCCCGGATAATTACCCCCCGGATAATTACCCTCCGGATAACTACCCCCCAGATGATTACCACCAGTATAATTATCCCCAGGTTAACTACCCCTTCCTCAGATAACTAGACCCCATATAACTTCCACCCGATAACTACCCCCTCCGATAACTTCCCGTGGATGATTACCCCGGATAAGTAGGCCTATAACTCCCCCTCCCCTATATAACTATCAAAAGGAAAATTACCCCCAGGACAGTGCACCAATCAATTACCCCCTGGATAACTACATCCCGGGTCATTGCCCCCCCCCCCAACTTTTACTTTTAATAAAAAGAATATTATTACTACAGGAAACGAAGTTCTTTGTATCATTTGCCAGGAATCACGGAGATGCCATACTGATACTTCATCTTATGAAAACAACATCTTAAGGATTTACGATATGTATCGTTTGCATTTAGGACGATTTATGTACAAGCTTAATTCCTCCCTTCTGTATTTTGACTCTATGTTAATCAAAAACGAAACTGTCCCTGCATATCCTACCCGGTAATCCAGTAAATGTCAATGCCTTTAACCAAAACTATTTTCGCTATATCTGTATTTTCTTTTACTGTTTCGAAATTTCGGATTTCTCTTGATAGTAGTATAAAAGAAGTTTTAAGTTTGAATGCCTTTACCATTGAACTAAAGACATTTTGAAGAAATGTTATACTTCACTTTTAGCATTTTTTTTAAAAACCACAATCGTCTATCGTTTACCACAACTCCATGTTACACTTCTTTATTTTGAGGAGCTTATATCTCATGCCTCACGTGCCCTGGTTTTGACCCATCATCTTCCTCTTCCCTCTCGCTTTTCTCTGCCCATGTACCGTGAAGGTAGTCTATTCCTGTCATTCAATACTCACCTTTCCTCTTTCTCTCATTACAAGGGATTTATCTCGTGTGTGTTCATGTGCAGTGCACTCCCGTTGGGATGAAATGCCCAGGACCGGCAGTTGTTTGTTTGGTTTTTTTTTTCTTTTTAGCGAAATATCGTTATAATAATATGCAATGTATAACGAAAAGAAGGAAACCACGCATAAAAATAAATTTCTGTTTGTTGAATCCTCATCATACGCTGGAAAGCTAGGTGAAATGGGAGAGTACCTTTTTAATTTCGTTTAAATATTACATTTTAAAAAGAGCATAAAGTTGTTTGTGTTGTCACACATGTGTAGAAAATGACGGTGTAGGATTTGGTTACAGTTCGATATTCCAAAGGTTACTTTTTTTTTTTTTTTTTTTTTTTTACTTAACTACGTTACTCCGAAGGCTCCTTATTCCGAAGTTTTGCCATTCCCGGCATTCCGATGGTTTGTTTATCTGAAGGTTCGCATTTCCGAAGAATCATTATTCCGAAAGTTCATAATTTAAGTTAAAATAATATATTGTTCATTTTCCGAAGGTTCGTTGATCTGAAAATGAAATGAGGTTCGTCATTCTGAAGGTTAACTATAAATCAAAAAAAAAAAAATGAGAAAGGTTCACTATTCAGAAAGTTCGTTGTTCCGAAGGCTTTTTATGAAATAAGGTTCGTTATTCCGAAGAAAGATTGTTAATGAAAAAAAAAAAATAGACAGGTTAGTTATTTCGAAGATTTATTTATCTTAAGACGATTATAAGGATTGCAATTCTTAAGTTTTGTTACTGTACTCACCTTTTTCCACCATGGATTAACGATTCTTTTTGTAATGTTCCAATTAACGAACGTTTTGAATTCCTATCATTTTCGGACTAACGAACCGTATAAGAATAAGAATAAGAACCATATTTTATCATGGGATTAACGAACCTTTGGAATAACGCCAAAATGTGCTTAATATTTCATTTCCGAACTATTACGGACATTTAGTTGTATCAAAATCTGTGTGTTTTGTATCAAAGGACTTCGGAACAATGAAACAAACCTTATCTGAATTCAGATTCTTGTATTACAATAACGCAAGTTCCCCCCGGAAACTGTGCGTGATACACGGAGTGAACATAGATGTGAAGCGTTCGCTCATGCATGCAGAGACGCTATAAAAATGCTTGTTCGCTACGCATTTTCGAATGCGATCCGCATTTCGTTGTAAAGGAGCACATTTCTTTTGTTTTTCTTTGTCAGTGGCGCTCAGAAAAGACTGCGTGGTAACGAAAATTTTGTTATAACCGTCTTCGTTATAAGCGAATTTTGTACCATAGACTTTAATGGCGATAATTTTGGGACCAGAAGTTTTGCTTCGTTATAACGAAATTTCGTTATAACCGTGTTCGTTGTAACGGGAGTTCACTGTATCTTTATTTGTGTACTTCGTCTCTGTCTTAATTTGCTTTCTTTGCATTGTTTCATCAATTTTGTAACTATTTTACTGTTATACCGTTAACGCTCATTTCAGAATTGCCCTACTGCATCATTGGGCATTAACAACTAGTACTTATCAAGGATGTGGGAAGAGATTGTCACCTCCTTGGTATGGTCACCGCGGAGCATTACCTGCCTTGACAATTACTCCTTATTAAAATTAGGCTCCAACCAATCACCCCTCTTACAGTAACTCTCCCCCAGAAAATTACGTCTCTCATTTTTATTTTCGAACAACGTTTGCTATTTGAATTGGAAAAAAACAAACGAACATTTTTTCATATCGTCTGGTTTTAGTCGAGTCCTAACTTCAGGTTTTAAACATCTTTTGGGTGAGATAATTAGAAACCCCTTACGAAATATTAAAGAGCATGTTATTCCAAGAAGGTTTCAAATTTTTGTGAAAAAAATACTCTTAAAATGGCCGGGATAAAACAGAGCAGCCCTATAATGCAAAAAGGATTCTGTCAACTACAACTCTCTATAGATCTATTCAAAAAGAGGATGCAGGACAAAAGACTTCGTTAACAACTAGGGGTGTTTTGTAAAAAAAAAAAAAAAAAAAAAGAAAAAGAAAAGAAATACCGTTAAACTCGTAATATTTTACTCTTTCTAATCAGACTAACTTATATTTGAACTTGATTTCAGTGTCGAGAACATTTAATTTGAAAACTAGCACAATTCTACTTGTATGTTAAACAAGCTGTAATTTTACTCTTATGACAGATTAGGGCACCGTTTGATAAAAGTTGCCAGTTATGACATCTTGTTAGTCTCTAATAATTTCAATAAAACCATGGGTTCTGCTTGATTGATAAGCTCGAGTCACTGACTTGTTACCATGGACCTGCTTTGATCGACCTACAACGATTGGTAATTGTGTGGAACTGACAGCTTATCAGGACTGATAACTTTTATAAAACCGTGCCCGGATCCTATCAGAAATGATGGCTTTAATCGAAGGGTCCCTCGCTAATGTTAAGGGAATATGAATTGCAATGCAATCAACTCTCCTTTTCTTATTTGATTTTAATTTATTGGTTCCTGCATTATATCATTGCTCATGCAGATACATACATATATATCATATACATTGATGGTGCCATACATATAAATGGATATACATAAACATTAATTGCTAACAAGGTAAGTTTCTTCATTACCTTTAGAATGTACAGCAATACAGTTTCTTCATTGCCTTTAATGTACAACAGAACATAATCAGTGATGCAATGAGAAACGCAGAAGGGCTACAGCTTAAGCATTGCTTGATTTGCATGCAGCCCTTGTACATAATACATAACATTATTATAGGAAAATAGGGGGAGGGATGACTTGCATAGAGATAGGATAGGAGAAAAGAGAGAGGAGAGGTCTGTCTGCTTTCGCTAATACACAAAGTTAGATCACCTGGATCACTGAATAGTTAAGCATGGCAAAGTATTTTCTCACCGAGGTACAGGTGAACAGTTACAGGTCATGATCGGTTACATAACATTACGCAATAAATTCTGAACAGCGATAATTCTACGAGGAAATTTCATATACAATACAATTGCAGTGACATTATAAGATCACTGATATCCAGAGAGCAGCATTGTCTTTACAGTTTTCTTGAAAGAATACATAGACTTTAAAATTCGAATTTCTGAAGGAAGAGAGTTCCAAATACCAGGTCCAGTGTGTCTGATAGATTTCAGAGCCATCACCGTTTTAGGATTTTGTAGATGAAATTTATCAGATTGCCATGTGGGATACGAATGTATATCCTTGTTTAAATGAAATGTTTATCGTCTAATGTGTTATAACGGTAGAAAATGACAAGCCAAAAGAGTAAATGATGACAGTGTAAGAGAAAGGTGCATCTTCTGATATGGTGTTATGAACTTATGGAAAAATTACAACGGGTGGTAACTTTCGGGGGCGGGGGGTGGTTCGGGGTATGGTTAAGGGGGGGGGGTAGTAATCCGGGTGGTAGTTATCCTGGGGGTAGTTATCCGGGGAGTAATTATCCGGGTGGTAGTTATCCGGGGGTAGTTATCCGGGGGGTAGTTATCCGGGGAGTTGTTATCCGGGTGGTAGTTATCCAGGGGGTAGTTATCCGGGGGGTAGTTACCCAGGGGGTAGTTATCCGGGGGGTAGTTATCCAGGGGGTAGTTATCCGGGGGGTAGTTATCCAGGGGGTATCTATCCGGGTGGTAGTTATCTGGGGGGTAGTTATCCGGGGGGTAGTCATCCAGGGGGTAGTTACCAAGGGGGTAATTATCTGGGGGTAGATGTCCTAGGGGTAATTGCCATTGGGGGTAGTTGCCCTAGGAGGGTAGATGACCGGGTGGTAGTTGTCCTAGGGGGTAATGGCCCTGGAGGGTGATTGCCCTAGGAGGGTAGTTGTCCGGGGGGTAGTTGCCCTAAGGGGGAATAGACCTGGTGGGTAATTATCCGGGTGGTAGTTATCCGGAGGGTGGTTGCCCAGGGGGTAAGTGCCCGGATACGAACATGGGGACCATTTCATGAAAGTTGTCAGCACTGACAAGCTGTCCGTCTCTGACAATCACCATGGTAACGGTCAGTGACCAGAGCTTCTCAGCCAGTCAAATCCACAGAATGATTTTGCTGATATTGTCAGAGAGGCATAACTTGTCAGCGCTGACTAAATTGATGAAACACCCCCTGTATTTTTCTATTTCATCTAACAAAAGATGATCTTGCAGAGACAGTTGCCATTCATTGCGTGAAGAACGAAGTGAAAATAGAACACATACACATATAGAATAAATAACATAATACTTTCAAGTATTTTGAATGTCATTTGACCAAAAAGGACAACACAATGTGGCATAATAAAAAAAGGACAAAAAACAACAACAAAAACCCCGAGATACCCGCAAAGGAACAGCACAGAGAAGAGACGAGAAGTAACGGTGAAGAAAAAGTAATCGTATACAGTGTTCAGGAGGTGGGAGCTAATGAGGGCATGTTTCCAATTGTATACATCGCAAGAATAACTTTTCTTTTTATAGGATGATTTAAAGCATTGTAATAGAGAAGAACTGCGTCTAAGATCACCAGTCAGTAAGTTCCATAATTATATCTGGCCCGTGATCCCTTATGCACTTTTGAGCTTTAATAAGTTTGGGATTTCCTAAAAGATAAAATCTTTTGCATGACGGGTAGGATATGAATGGATACTAAAATTTGAAATGTACATATCTTTACACATTTCAGGGAGCTGATTGTTAGTATCAACATCGACGTAAATGCTATAAGGATTAGAACCAACACTTGCTGTCGGGCGAAAGCTCGGTGGTCTAGTGGAGATGACGCCTGTTCGGTGATCAGGAGGTCGTAGGTTCGAATCCTGCTCGAGTATGTACGCCCATGATTTTTTATCATGGCTACTACTAAAACACTGATCAATTCAGTGCTTATTTTCGTCGATGTAGGGCAATCTGTCAATCAGTTGCAATGAAAACACCTCGACGGAAGAATTTCATGAATTTGAATGGTTGTTAGTATATTTATCAATAAATATTGCTGTTTGCCATGTATGTGTATCGGAAATTTGTTAACCACTGGCCCTACGTCTGGACAATATAATATTGCGCCTTTACAAAAAACAAGAACTATTCATGGCCCTCATTTGATCTGAAAATAACGATTACCTGATAAATGCTCTCATCTTCATCTCCTTGAAAATCATGGTTGGGATGATCTGATGCAAGAATATCCATACCAGCAGCGCTCGATTGCCAAGATACCAGGAAGTTCTTGAAGTGGCTGTTAAGGTTTCGGGGAAAACAGGAGGTAATTGAAGACGAACGATCTTGAAATTGTCCCCTGTTTTGCTCGCAGATTTATTTTATTTATTTTTTAAAATCAAATTCGGTGAAGAGCCTCTACAATTTCGTGTCGCCAGATAATCTGTTTGATAATTCCTTTGCTTTTGTGATGCAACCTCGCTGAGTGGCAAGTACGTGCTTATATACTCATTACACACAGCGCAGTGCCACTGGAATGCAGCTGGATGGCAGATAGCAAAATGCGCCAGTAAGGAAGAACGCAATCAAATTTCACTGCAATTCTCCAGGAACTTTATTCATACGTAAAGTAACTCAAAGGCTCGCAGAACCGAGATAGCATCTCATAACAAAAGAGGACGACACAACCAGTGACGGTAAGTATGTGTGTGCGTGTGTGTGTGTGTGTGTGTGTGTGTGTGTGTGTGTGTGTTTGTGTGTTTGTTTGTTTGTTTGTTTGTTTGTTTTGCAATTGTTTCTCGACATAATTATACTACTGTTACGCCCATTTATACCCCTTTCATGGTTAGCAATTTCATATAATCACCCTGCGGGGCCAGTGGATACGATTGGGTGCACCCTTGAGGTATCAGTCGTTAAAAGGGTCACGCGGATGAAATTCCCGGTAAAGGTAGCTTTTAAAAGGATTTTTTTCCAGTGGTTTTAAGTTTGAAGCTATCATGTGTGAAAGACATCTCTTTTAAACTGCTTAAATTTATGAAGGTGAAATCCTAAGTAATCATCAATGGTCATTAACTTTGTTTCCGCTTCTAAACACGTGTTTCACTTTCTTTTTCTTCAGCGCTGTATCGCGCTTTTGGAAGCGACATCTTTTAAACTCTCTGGCCGATTTTCATCAAACGTGGCTGGATAGCATTGCGAAATAGTTCATAAGGATGGTTGATGAATATAGACAAAAGAGTTCTCTAAGTATTTACCTCTGACAGTTTCGTCGATGGGCTGTCATCTTTCTCAAAGTAACGATGGCTAATCCGCGCCAAATCATCAGCTAATCAGAAGATTAGCCATCGTTTGAGAAAGACGACAGCCCGTCGTTGAAACTGTCACAGGTGAATACAGCTATTGGATGTGTTAATAGAGAACTCATATGGCAAGTAGCATTCCTATAGGGTAATAGAATTCCATTTCGTTCGAAGGGGCACCAAGATCACAGAGGAGGGGTTCGAAGGGGTAGAGGAGTGGGGTTGGGGAAAAGACCCCAATTTAAGGGATTGTTAAAAGAAAAATAAACCCGAATGTAGTTTCAAGTTTGCGATGGCGGATGAGGGGATGCCCAAGGGGGAAGGATTTTTTTTTCTTTTTTTTTATAGAGAATAATACCTTAAATTTGAGCCTCTGCCCCAACCTACCTTCCCCAGAACCTCCCCCCCCCCCCCCCATGGGCTTAGTGCTCCTTCGCGGGGGATTCTATTACCCTAGGGATGATACTTGCCACGTTTGGTGAAAATCTGTCGTAGATTTTTCAAGAAGATGATGAAAATGTGCAAATGCCGCCCCACCCCCCCCCCCCCGAGCAAGGTTACAACACAGTTTGAATATAAAGATTAACCCTAATCCCACCGGGTTTTTTGAGGGACTTGAAACCACGGGGGGGGGGGGGGGCTTTTTGGCCCCAACCCCTTCAGATCTCGTTAGTGGATCGCGCGATCCTCGCAAAAATTTGCGCTAAGGTAGAGGCCAATGTAATCTACAAGACTGTATAGTTAGATTTTTCAAATTTTAATCTTTGTATTTTATATTATTTCATTTATGCTAATTTATGCATATATTTTTTTTTCGCCTAAAAATCAAGTAATATTTCATTTCATTTTTCATTTCATTTTATTTCATTTCCGGCCAAAGCATATAATATGACAATTGCTTGTAAACAAATGAAGTACAATGTATCTTGTGCATATCCAAATGAAATGTAAATACACGTCATTTCTTTACATGAAACAATAAACATACTTTAGTTGAAGAGATATATGGACAAAATGTGACTGAATCATAACAAAGAAAGGGTCGGAAATGGAGGGGACTGCTAAATAGCCAAGCTTGTAGAATGCAGTCCCCTCTTGAGTAGTGAAGATTATAGTAATAATGCAACGAATTATTAATGGGAAGCAGAACATGAAACGAGTTCGCACACAAACGCACACACAGACAGAAATAAAGCGGCTCTCTTACATACGCGTGGAAAGAATAAACAGGAGGTCAAAGGCCAGAAAGGGACAGGAAGACAGAGGAAAGGGCAAAGGAGGAAGAGTTCAAGGGTCGATGCCAGGGCACATGAGACTTTGGTCTTACCGAGAAGTGGACTATATAATAATGAATAATATACTATAACGGTTATGAAATAAATTAAACAATGTAAAGACGTTAACAGCAAAGAAATCAGTTAGCAGCTTTCAAAAATGCAAACCCCCAGTAATATAAGAATTGATAAAAATTTCTTTAATTTCAAGGTAAAATACATTGTTGAAACTTAAAGATTCTTTTATGCTATTGTCAAGGGAATTCCAGAATTTAGGTCCAAAAATCGTCCTAAACAGTAGTAAATGGAATTCATTGGTTTGTCTAGTTGGGTATGAATGCATAGTTTTATTTTGAAAAACATGGAGTCAAACGTAGAAGGAAGGGAATGATTTATTAATTTATACATAAACTGTCCTAAATTTAAACAACAAATCCTTCATTTTTAAAATATTATTTTGATAAAACAAGTCATTAATATGACATCTCCACGTTTCTCTATAAATGGTACGAAGAGCTTTTTTCTGCAATAATAATATTCTTTCAAGATATGAGGAGTAAGTGTTGCCCCAGGCGAGAATGCCATAGTTCAGGTAGGTTAAAATTAAAGATGAATATAACATTAATAAAGCATTTTTGGGAAAATAAAATTTAACTTTACGCCAATATTTCTAGAAATTGTACGGCAAATTGAATCAATTGAATCAATATGCAAATTCCAGGTGAGCTTATTATCAAGAATCAAACCTAAAAATCTAACTGAGGAAACTTCTTCTACGGCTATATTATCCAAAAAAAGTTCTGAGATAATTTTTCCAAAGAATTACTGAAAAGCGTACATTTAGTTTTTTGAAGATTAATTGACAATTTGTTGGCTCTAGTCCAGTAAAGGAACTTTTTTTAACTCGATATTCATAGTATCAATCAAAAACACAGGATCGGAACTAGAAAAAAAAAAACCCACATTTGAGTCATCAGCAAATAATAAAAAGGAAAGAATACTTGATGAATTTTCAATATCATTGATGTAAAGAACAAATAAAAGTGGACCAAGTAAACTTCTTTGCGGTACACCACTTTTAGGGATATCATGCATAACAGATTTATGACCATTAATATAAATAAATTGTTTGCGATTGGTAAGGTAATTCCTGAACCACTCCAAGGCTATGCCTCGAATACCACAATGGGATAATTTTGTAAAGAAGTATTTTGGGGTCAATGGTATCGAAGGCCTTGGAGAAGTCCAGGAACACACCTATAGTATGATGAAATTTATCAATGGCTTTGGAAACTTTATCTAGGAAAGAAAGGACTACATGAGAAGCGTTGTGTTCTTGCCGGAAAGCAAATTGATTATTAGAAATAATGTTATGCTTATCAAGAAAATCCACAAGTCTAAAATAAACAACTTTTCCAGTAATTTAGAGATAGTGGATAACAAAGATATTGGTCTGTAATTATTGACGTCTTCTCTATCCCCTTTCTTAAAAATTGGAATAACCTTAGATACTTTCATAACCTCGAGGACAATACCATTACTTAACCCTATAAAGCCCAAGCTATTTTGACCCCTTCCAGGCCCAAGGGGGGGGGGGGGGGGCACATTGTGCCCCCCCCTATATAACTTCTTTATTATATGATGTATGACCGTCATATTTGGCACGTGGGTAGAGCAACTCATACTCTACATGACCCAACATTTGAAATTTCCCAAGGTCATCCACTGAGGGCGCTATTTACCAAAATATAAAGAAATACATAGGAAATACGTTGAAATCATGTTTTTTCTTTGTATTTCTTTATCCGCAGTATATATGTTTTTATTTTATATCAATCATTTTCATATTTACCTCAAAGGAAAAGCAAGTCAACTTTCACTATTTGTTATGGTTGAAATTTCTCAAGGTCAACATGTGGGGGCGCTATTCATTACAATATGAAGAAATATATGAAACCTATCATGTATTGCTTGGAATGGGTACATAATATTGGCATCACATTTCATATTTCCAAAAATTGAAATTTTGAGTTTGCAGATTGATAATATGATATACAAATGATATTACCGGCAAAGCTTTTGTGAAAATAACACAAAATAAAAGGGTAGTCTTCGGAAAATGCTATATTTTCGATTATTTCTATTATATCTATTGTTTGATGCCTATGTCATATAAAAAATAAAGGAAATAATAAGAAGACCATTCCAGGGTAATTCACAACCATAATTACTTCACAATTTGGTCCTTCAGCAAATTACAGCCAAGAAAACCCCCATTTCATCCATTATTATATTGTTAACTGAACTTGGAACGGAAAATCATGCAAAATCTGACGAACATGGTTGTCAGTTTATGGTTGCCATGGCAACCAACAATATTGGACATAGCTGAATTATACATCAAAATGTTCACAATAAGATTTTAGGAAAAGTCACCAAATTTGGTTGAAATCGGGTGAAGGGTGTAGGAGTGGCAAACGAAAATATGGTAGGGGGGCACAATGTGCCCCCCCCCCCCCTTGGGCTTTATAGGGTTAAAGACAAATTAAACACAATCATGAACCAAAGGATCAACAATTACATTTATAATGTTTTTTTTTTTAAAGAACGTTATCAATATTATCATAACCAGCACTTTTTTTTACTCTTTAAGTTCCGAACTATATCAATTAGTTCGTTCCGGTGAGTGGGAGCAAAAAACAGGAGCTGAAATTAGGCGTTTGTAAAAAATAAACAAATAACTTTTGGGACTTAGGAATCTTTTTAGCAAGATTATTTCCTATTTGTGAAAAATGTTGATTAAAAACATCAGCTATAGACCTTGGATCAGCAATTGTAAGATCATTATGTTTGATTGTAGTAATACGGGATGTTTCTTTGTTTTTATTAATGGCCGAATCAATAACTTTTCAAGTATTTTGGATATCATGTTTAAAATAATATATCTGATCACTGAAATATTTTCGCTTTGCACAGCGCAAAATTTGAGTAAGAATATTCTTATATGAAATATATTTATGACGACATTTCCTCAGTACGTTTAATTTTATCAGCATAATACAATTTTTTTTTCGGTTAATTGATCGCAACAAAGACTTCGATATCCACGGAAGTCTAAGGAATCTTTTATAATTACTATTATTTTTCTTAACTAAAGGAACATACTCATCTAAAAGTAAATTCAATTTTCTTATGAATAAATCATAAGCATCATTAGGGTCCTCAGCATCATATACCTCAGACCAATCTACTTCATTAAAACCATCTTGCAACCTAGCTATATCATCGGGTGTAACTTTTCGAAAATACACTGGAGAGAAATTCAAACTACGTTTGCGATTAAAGGGAATATAGGTAAATATGGGGTAATGGTCGGACAAATCTGATAAAACAATGTCAAAAAAGGGTAAAGGGTTACTATTGCAGAATATATTGTCGATAAGAGTTGCTGAATGATTAGTTACTCGAGTTGGGTTTGTTATAAGGGGTCAAAAAGATGAGGACATCCTAGTATCTAATAAATTCTGAGCAGTATTTAATGTCTTAAACTTAGATAAATCTACGTTAAAATCTCCCATAATATAACAATCTTTATTTTCAAAAATTGGATTTTGCAATAACGATTGCAAATAACTAAAAAAATCTTGAACATCAGAATTTGGAGGTCGGTACATGACTAATACAAGTATATTCCTAGAACAAGGAACGTTAATTTCAATAAAGAGTGATTCTACAGCTTCACTCATGCAGTTCAATACACTGTGAATAATATAAGCAAGGTTTTGCTTTACATACAGGGCAACTCCTCCGCCTTTCTTGTGCTGACGACTGTTTTCTATAAAGTCATAACCGGGGAGAGAGAACGTAGGAATAGAAGTCGGACTGATCCATGTTTCACTCAGACCTACTACAGAGAAAGATGATTTATGAATGCCATTCATAAAACAGCAAAAATTATCGAAATTTCAATTTAAACTCCTTATATTAATTTGCATCAACGAAAAACTTAGGGTTATTTCAGTTAAAGCTTTGAATTGATTAATTGTAAAATATCCAGAACTAAAATATTGTTCATTGTTATCTTCACCAAAATTTTCACTTTTAGTATGAGAATTGAAATCATAATTTGCACAAAAACATTCACTGTAGGGTTCGTTTGTTGCATGAGTTACTGAGCCATGATTAAACATATAAAAAAAAAAATCACCATTGTTTAGAGAGTGATAAGGAAAATTCACAACCTGTTTTATACTATCCATCATAAATAAATAGCATTACAACATTCGTTGATGGTAAGAACAAGAGTGCATTCAAGTGTACGAGGCAAAGACCCAGAGAGAAGTGCAGAAGGAGCAGGGGCAGAAATGTAAGTAATATACGGAATGCAAGAGAGCGGCGCATCGACATTTTGAACTCACAAGACAATATAACTAGACAAACACACGAGAAATATAAACGAAACCAGGAATACCGTTTACACTTTGGTAGGAGTAGAAGCTATGAATATAAACTACACAACTTTTAAGGAAAGCCTGTTAAATATTGATTGGTCAGTGGTTCTCAATGCGAATGAGCCTAATGATGCATATGATAAGTTTGTTGATCTGATCGCTCCTCTTTTCTCTTTTCATTTTCCAATAAGATCACAATCTAGATCAAATTATAAAAAGATACCACGATCCCCCTGGATATCGAAATCTTTGTTGAGGTCTATCAATAGGAAAAATAAGCTTTTTTTATATATTCAAGTCTCACAAAACTGATGCTGCTAAAAGCAAATATACTAGTTATCGTAATGTTCTTACTTCTGTGTTGCGTGAGGCAAAAAAGAAATATTTTTCTTCACTGTTTCTTCTCCATGAGAAGGACATTAAATCCACGTGGAAAGTCATTAATGATGTTCTTCAGAAGAAACGAAATAAATCGGATATCCATAAGATTTGTTTAAATGACATCGAGTTAAGAGATGATAATGAAATCTCTGAAGCGTTTAACTCATATTTTGTGAAGGTTGGATCTAATTTAGCTGATGTTATTCCGGAAACGGACATACCGTTTTCTACGTATTTAAGTCATCGCAATAATCAATCTTTGTTTTTTATGCCTGTATTAGAATCCGAAATTGTTGATATTGTAAATAATCTTAAAGCCAAAAAAAGTACTGGTTATGATGGAATTTCTAATTATCTCCTGAAATATGTTGTACATGAGATTGTTGTACCCCTCGCCCATATATTTAATTTGTCATTACTGAACGGTGTAGTGCCTACTAGGATGAAAATCACTAAAGTTATCCCGATATATAAAAAGGGCCGAGAGGACGAACTGGGAAATTATCGACCAATATCGTTATTAACTTCTTTTTCTAAATTACTTGAAAAGATTGTGTACACACGTGTATTCCGATTCTTAAACGACTGTAATGTAATAGATGATAATCAATTTGGATTTCGTAAAAAGCATTCCACAATTCATGCTATTTTACTCATGCTAGAGAAAATTATCAAAGCGATCGATGCCAAGTGTCACACAGTAGGTATCTTTCTTGACTACTCCAAGGCCTTTGACACAATCAACCATGAAATATTATTGTACAAATTACATCACTATGGGATTTGTGGAAGGGCCTTGGAGTGGTTTAGAAGTTACCTTACTGGAAGAACTCAATTTGTTAGTTTGAATGGCCATGTGTCCAGCTCACAGCCTATAACTTGTGGGGTACCGCAAGGATCCCTTTTAGGTCCTTTATTGTTTATTCTTTATATGAATGACTTTCGCAGTTCGTCCTCTCTGCTCTATTTTCTACTTTTTGCCGATGACACCAGCATTTTTTATTCAAATCGAAACCCTCATGTTTTACTGAATACCATCAATACTGAATTAAAATCAGTATCTAAGTGGATTAAGGCTAATAAATTGTCATTGAATTTGACCAAGACAAAATTTATGGTTTTTAGCAATATAATCAATATTTTACCGGGTAAGTTGGTTGTTAACGACGTGGAATTGAACCAGGTGGAATATATAAAATTCCTTGGTCTTTATATTGATTGTAAGTTGACATGGAAAGTTCATGTTGATTCATTGCGTAAATTACTATCCAAAAATGTAGGTGTTATGTATAAGTTAAAACAGTATTTTCCTAAACATGTTCTCCATTCATTGTATTCTACTCTATTTTTGCCTTATATAGGTTATGGAATCCTGGCATGGGGAAACTGCTGTACAACTAGACTCAATTCTTTATTACTGATACAGAAAAGAGCTATACGGATAATTAACTTCGCCACATTTTTGGAACACACTAATGTCTTATTCTTTTCCAGTAGAACACTTAAAATCCAGGATTTATATCATTTCAATATCGGGTCATTTATGTATCAGTTAAACTCAGGTGGTCTCCCTGATGTGTTTTCTTCGATGTTCGTCAAAAATACTGAAGTTCATTCTTACCCTACTAGACAAAAAGATTCTTTTCATCTTTCTCCTGTACGGACCGTATCTGCTTTAAAAACAATAACCACTACAGGACCTAAATTTTGGAATGAGTTGGATAGAGAAATAATCCAATCCCAGTCTCTCTATTCATTTAAGCATAAACTTAAACTAGTTTTTCTGAATTCATATCTATAGCTATTCTTCAATCCTCCTCGACATTCTCTGATCATGCTTCACATTACTGACATTATCGATTATGTAACATGTGCCTCGCTCGTGATTTCTGTATTATCTCCTGAACTTCCTTTGTACACATTTGGTATCTCTGCTATTGTACACTGCATCTGACTTGTACCTCGCTCGGGTGATCACGCAACTCTCAAGAAGTCTTGTGCCGCGGACATTGTTTCTTTGTTTTTTTCTTTTTACTTTTTGGCGATTATATTTCTCCAATTCACAAATTGTCATTCCTTTAATTACATATACCAAGTAAGAAATAATCTCACATCCGCATCTGGGAATCTACACCCTACAAGCAATGCTTCTATGTAGATTCCTCATATTTCACATGTTTTATTGTCTTATAAGCTGTACTTGACAATTCATCCAGGCTTTTGTATTGTGATGTTTATGTTTTATGTATTTCTTGAAATGTGGAATATGGAACAATAAAAAACAAACAAAACAAACAAACACTCAACATTAAAGGAACTGCCGCCACTCGTTAAAATTGATAAATGTCTGGAGGGTACATAATATGCAGTGGAATACACTGGAATGTCAAGTAAGCACTGTAATACAATACTCAGATCTGCTACTTAAAATATCCCACGTTTCAAACACGGTGTCTCCATGTTATAGTTTGTGTCAAAAAAAACAAAACTGCTTTCTTTTTTTTAAAAATCATATCTGTTATCAAATACACTTCATTAATGAACAATCTTTCAGTTTGGTTTGTTTTGTCCAACAACAACGTCTAGAACAACGACTCTTATATATATTAAAAAAAAAGTATGCATACGAGTAGATTATCATAACATAGGGGTTGACTTTAGCTTATGCGATCAGGCGGTGGGTGTCAAACAATGCGTTCCAACTTTTCATATAATTCATTAGGCATTTAGTTAAAATGAATGAAGAAAAAAAAGGAGCGCAGTTAGTTACCTACATACCGCCTCAAACTATCTGGGACCAAAGAAATTAACTAAGTGTTGTATATCAACTGCAGAGCAATATTTAAAATGTCGGTACAGAAAAAAAAGGACACAACTGCCTCTATACGTACCTCTTTGTATACATTATTATAGTGTGCGTGTACACATCCGTAAATAAAGATACCGTAGCTGAAACTACAGACAGCCGTCTTGCTATATTCAATTATTCAATGTATTGCCTTATTAAAAAAAAATACATGTACAATATCATAGCATACGAGTTGGCTTTAGCTTAGACGATGGGTGTCAAACAATGTATTCCAACTGTTCATGACTTACATTAGGCATTTAATTAGAGAGAGTGGAAAAGATAAGGAGCCAAGTTGGTTACCTGCATACCGCCTCCAATTATCTGGGGACATAAATATTAACTAAGTGTTATATATTAACTGCGGAGCAATATTAGAATAATGGGTACTGAAGAACAACGACACAACTGCCTCTACGTACCTCTTTGTATACATGTACGTGTACACATCCGTAAAGAAAGATACCGTAGCTGAAACTACAGACAGCCATCCTGCTATATTCACGTATTCAATGCCATGCTCATAAAGAGAAGCAATATACATGTACAATATGATAACATACGAGTTGGCTTTAGCTTAGACGATGGGTGTCAAACAATACATTCCAACTATTCATAACTTTCATTAGGCATTTAATTAGAGAGAGTGGAAAAGACAAGGAACCCCTGACCTGCACACTGCCTCAAACTATCTGAGGACCATAGAAATTAACTGAGTGTTGTAATACTATATTATCTACAATATTGGAATGCGGGTACAAAATAAAAACGCAACTGCCTCTACATACACGCCCCTAAATAAAGGTAACCGTAGCTGTGATTGCAGAGCGCCATCTTGCTAGAAGTATTCAATCTCAAGCATTTGGAGTAATATCAGAGTTTATCAGATGTAGCCCTGACAATATAGCAAGCTCACAGGTATGAAACAAATTGTGTTTTTACGATGTGATTTAAACACAGTGCCGAGGGAAATTGTTTTAGTGACAGTGCGCCAGGAAAGAAGACTACCCAGGTGGGGCTATTGATTAATCAGATTATTTCGGCATATTACCAAATTATGAATCAGAAGGAAAACATAACAACAAAAAATAAAATTGCTGCCATTTATACCACAAAGGTGTAAAAGAGGTCATGGATAACATTGCGCGATGTACATACAGGTCATAGATGAAAACAAAACGACCATAAGACCTTAATCACTTGTACAGAAAAGAAATGTACAATATCATAACTTACAAATGAACAATTTACTAATAATCGATGGTGTTATTCAATCGATACATGAACTGATCGTGACATTCGTCTGGCATATAGGAAGAAAAAAAATGGGCAAATGTGAAGCACGTGGTACAAATGGACGTTTGTACTGCATATCACCTCAAGCTGTCCGATATAGCAAGGGAATAAACCGAATGGTGAAAACACCAACTGATATTCGAAACAGTTATTGTGATGCAGGTAAAAATATGAAAACAACTCGTATGGTATTAGCACTTGTTTCCGTATGTACACCAGTGGTAGATAAAAGGTTGCTCATGTAACTGCCGCTACACTAATTATTGTCAAAAAATGAATCGACTGAGAAAATGAATCACAGACAGACGCTTACTGAAGGTCTGCATGCATACAATATGATATGTAACAGAAAGCATGCATCCGTGTTTTCAATCCATATTTCACAGCTTCAAATTTTTTGCTCTTTGGAATATGAAGACAGTTTCTTGTTAAAAAAAAAAATGTGTTTGTTTTGCACATCTTAACCATGTTTATCATTAACTAATAACATCGCAGATCAATATTATTGTATTTTGAGGTCATTGACCTCTAAAGGTCATCAGAGGTCAAAGGTAGAAACCTGTCAATGTTGACCTGTCAACCTTCTTTTAATTATGGCTAATTTTCTTAATGCTCCTTTTAATTCCGTATCGAATGATGATTTTTTTGAATTGTTTAGGAACACCAGTTTAGACTCTGACCCTGTTAGCGGGCTAACCAGCACACGACCCACCCCTTATGATGATTTTGTTACCGAAAGCCTGAATACAGCAGCTAGTGAATTGCCTCATGATTTTAGTAATGATCTCACTCAAAATATGTTGTGCAATTATATCACAGTGAATCAATACAAAGATATGATTCACAACTTCTCTGAGGATACGTTTTCTTTATTACACTTAAACATAAGGAGTTTGAATAAACATTTTGATGATTTAAAGTTTTTATTAGAATCTGATGAAAGTCAGTCGCTATCGGTTATCGGATTAAGTGAGACATGGTTAACTTCCAATGCAGGAAATTCTTTTGCAATCGATGATTAGGATTTATTTGTTAATAATAGGCCTGATAAGAATGGTGGGGGTGTTGCATTATACATATCATGTTGCTTTGAAACTATTCTCCATGAAGGTATTTCTGGAATGGACAATGCTGTTGAATCTTTGTTCATAGAAATTCTCATCCCAGGATGTAGAAATCTCATGGTAGGCATTATACAGACCTCCTAACTCAAACGCCAATGATTTTTTAACGTATTACTCAGATTTGGCAAATTCACATGTCTTCCGAAATAAGGATTGCTTTTTGCTCGGCGATTTTAACATTGATTTGCTGAAGTCTGAGCATGATGATATCTCTAGTGATTTTCTTCACACACTTCTATCCTCATCCTTTCTCCCGCTTATCTCCAAACCCACACGTATTACAGATCGTTCTGCCACCCTTATTGACAACTTTTTTTTTTTTATATTTTACCCCTCCCCGATTCTTTCATAATTCTTTCAGATACGACTGATCATTTTCCAATAATGACTTATTTTACTCTTAAAACATCATCTAATATTAAACCTCTGTCATCTCCTTTGTTTAGTCGTAGAGTTTCACCCGAAAAGTTAGCTAGTTTTGATGTGGCTCTCGAGAATGCTGACTGGTCAGGAGTGTTTGGCAGCGATGATATCAATATATCTTTTCATAATTTCATGGAAATATTTAATCACCATTTAGATGATGTAATTCCAAAACAAAAAATAGAACAGACTATAAAAAAAAAAACACCCAGGTTACCTTGGATCTCAAAATCAATCCTTCGTTCAATAAATAGGAAAAATAGTTTGTATTATAAGTATAAGTTGGAAAAAAATGAGCGATCGAAAAATAGATATACATCATACAAAAATACTTTGACAATGATTTTACGTTCTGAAAAGAAAAGATATTACTTTCAAGCAATTTTCGAGATAAAGGTTTGATATGAAAAATACTTGGAAAATTCTGAAACAGGCCATGAATGTCCCGAGTGAACACTCTGACATTGACAAAATTAAAGTGAATGATGAATTGATTAATGATTCTCTTCATATTGCAAATATCTTTAATTCCTATTTTTCAAAAATAGGTGAAAATTATGCTCAAACTATTCCTGCAACAGAAACTTATTTTACTGAATTCTTAGGCCAGCGCAACTCTGATTCCATATTTTTTACACCAACTAATAGATTTGAAATTATTGATATAGTTTCTTGTTTTGAGAACAAACGAAGTTCTGGTTATGATGAGATAGATAATTTTATACTTAAGGGTGTTATTTCCTCGATTGCTATGATCCACTTGTTCATATATTTAATTTGTCAATCCTCAACGGTGTGTTTCCGGATAAAATTAAATTGGCTAAAGTAATACCAATATTTAAGAAAGGTGATAAACTTGTAATCAGTAATTATCGCCCAATTTCATTATTGTCCTCACTGTCTAAGGTCTTAGAAAAACTTATTTATAAGAGAATGAGCAATTTTTTGAAGGTACATGAAGTTTTTACGAACTCTCAGTTTGGTTTTCGTGAGAAACATAGTACTTCGGATGCTCTTTTATATGTCGTTGATAGAGTAGTTCATGCCATTGATAATCATTCTCATTTAGTTAGTATTTTCTTGGACTTCTCCAAGGCCTTCGACACCATCAATCATGACATTTTACTTTATAGATTATCGCATTATGGAGTACGTGGGAAGGCCTTTGAGTGGTTCAAGAGTTATTTGTTCGATAGAAAACAATTTGTTACAATTAAAAACAATGATTCAGTTATCAGAGAAGTTAAATGTGGCGTCCCACAGGGAAGTCTTTTAGGGCCGTTATTGTTCATTATTTATATCAATGATTTTTGTCGTGTATCTGATGATCTCTCTTATATTCATTTTGCAGATGATACAAACGTATTTTTTGCCCATAATGATATTGATTTTCTTGTTCACAAAATTAACATTGAATTGAATAAAGTAACAAATTGGGTCAGAGCTAATAAGTTATCACTTAATGCTCAAAAAACGAAATATATGATTTTCAGCAATACTGTTGATAGTTTAAACACAAATATAGTTTTAGATGATACTCATCTACAAAGAGTATCAAATATTAAATTCTTGGGGGTCATTGTAGATGATAAACTTTCCTGGAAATCACATGTTGATAATACTTGTAATATAATATCGCGTAATACAGGTGTTATTAATAGATTGAAATTTCATATTCCACAAAAAACATTACTTATGTTATATTCGTCGTTAATATTACCTCATTTGAATCATGGAGTTTTAGTTTGGGGCAACACGCATCAGAATTTACTTGAAAGAGTGTCCCTCTTGCAAAAGAAAGCCCTCCGCATTATCTGCCAATCCCCTGTACGTTCTCATACAAACACGTTGTTTGCCTCTAATAAGCTCTTAAAAATTAAAGATTTATTTTTGTATAATTTAGGCCAATTTATGTACAAGTATTGTAACAATTTCCTTCCATCTATTTTTGATTCCATGTTCCTAAAAAACCAATCATTTCATGAATATCCCACTAGGCGTTCCAGTGAATTTCATTTACCCCTCTTACGCACGATCCTTGCTAAAAATACACTTATTTATATCGGCCCAAATTATTGGAACTCTCTGAATCATGATATAAAAAACGCCCCATCCATATATTCTTTCAAGAGGAGACTAAAGTCCTTTCTATTGCAGTCGTATGACTATGCAGGACACAACTAGCCATTTGGCCTTCTTTCTGACATACAGACTTACTAACTTTTTCCTCTTTGAAGAATAAATTGTAATCTTTTGGATGTCTGCTGCCATCTACGCTTTCGCCAAAAGAGTCAAAGTCATGAATGTCTGTCTTATTCCTGTTCTCACGTCCCTTCATTTCCTTGCTTTTCTCCTTTCAGACGCTACAATATCACTTTTTTTCCTCCACAACTATCATCTGTTTCTCTTTACACGCTTCTGTCGAAGATCGCTGTCTCTGTTGTGCATTTTCGTTTGCTATTTTGTCTTCTATTTGTTAATCGTTTCCATTCCGTTTTGTCCCGTACAGCCTTTTCTTCAGTAGTTGTTATGTTGTCTAGTCTTGTTTCATGTTTGTTCGCGTCTGTTAGTCTTGTCAATCCCGTTTTGTCCCGTACAGCCTTTTCTCCAGCAGTTGTTTTGTTGTCTAGTCTTGTTCCATGTTGTTCACGTCTATGATAGTAAGTGTATTTATCTGTGAATCAAATTCTCAATGGGCTTCCAGACTTCTTCCTCTTTTTTTTTCCTCCTTTTGTATTTGATGCTTCAATTAATCTTTCCATTGATGTTATTATTCCAGAGGGGCCCACATTCTACAAGCTCTGTCTTTTTAGTGGGTCTCTCCATTTTTCGCACTTTAAGCAAAGTTATACATGTACTTTATTTCGATCACTTCTGTTTTTTTTCTACTACAATGTATAATTGCTATAAGGTCCTCCTCAATTGTTTTACATTCTCTTCGATACATAATGTTCTGTTTACCTTATTCTCTGTTGTCAAAAGAAGTGTAACTTATATGTTTTGTCGAAAAATGAAATAAACTTTGAATTGAATTGAATTGAATTGAATTGAATTGAATTGAATGCCCTGTGGAATCGGAAGATTCGTAGTACAAATGCGTATTTAGTGCAGCGTAACCAAGATCTAGGCCTATCATTCACAAATGCCTCCAAACATGAATATTCAGATATTTAAAGTTCATTGACCTCTGAAGGTCATCAGAGGTCAAATCAGACTCACCTCCCGATCTTAAAATGAATCTTATGGTATGTACTAACACTGGTGAAAGTTTCATGCTTTAGTCAAATTTTACACAATTTTTCGGCTTATCTGCTCTACTAAACGGGAATGTAACATAATGGCCGAAAACATAATCAAAATATCTTTTGGGAAGAAATAATTGAAGTCTGCAAATAACTCCTGCATAATTGTCTTGAAAATAGTTAGTTCAATAATGTAGATGAGCATTAATCCTATTCTAACCCTAATAAAAATCGTGAACCATGATTTTGAGGGCTTAACTGCTCTACAAGTTTGAATCATGGATTTTTTGCATGGGATGGCTCAGGCAAAATGGATATAAACACTCCCATTTTACCATTTTGTCGTATTTTGCGGCACAACAATGTTCTCTGAAGAACCGCGAAGACTCGATCCCTCTAATAGGGCATTCAGACGCAAAAAAAAAAAAAAAATACACTAGAACAGTATAGCTATACCAAAACGGTATAGCTATACGATGAATTTATACGTCTGAACGCTGACTAACGAAACGACGTATAACGAAACGACATATAGCGAAACGACGGTCAGAGCATCGTTTCGAACTAGAACTCGATAACGAATCAGCATTCCATCGTGTGCATTGTGCGTCTGAACGTATGGCGACCATAGAACGGTATAACTGGGCGGGGCTTAATGGGAGCGAGCACGAAAGATGATCTTGTACCTGTCACTCATGACCATAACAACATGCGCAGTGAGAAACTGCACATCTATACGACGTTTTTCCGGTATGGTCGAAATTAGCGTCTGAACGGTCTATCGGCTTTACGATGATTCTTTATACGTCGTTTCTTTATCGAGTTTTGGTATAAACTGGCTTGCGTCTGAAAAGGGGGTAAGACCAACCCTCGGACACCTAATTCTCTGCAGTCTCTTGTTTGTTTGTTTGTTTGTTTTTTCTTTTCAACTCGCATCACTATTTGACCAATCAATCTTGTCCTATCAGGCATAACTTTACGTCACTGCAAACTGCCCAAACAGATGGCTTCGCTTTCTTTGGCAGAGGGGAAATTTATGTCACGAGCAGGATTTTTTTAGTCACGATCCAATCCACTGTTTTATGTGTTGTTGCCTCGTTAATGCCAAGTCAGTAAATGAAAAAGTGAGCTTAAAAGACCACACGGCTCTCAAGCGAGTGCATGCCACAGTGCAAATAGCATCACTTTATTCCATCTCAGTTTCTGTGGATAAATACTGGACCACTAAAGAGACAGACACGATCTGTACAATCACCTTGATTTGATGCGTTTCAGCGCTTTGGTAACTTCCACAGCTGTAACTTTTGAAACTATTCCAGAAACTGTTCCAAGAAGAACACTGTCAACATGGAAACTGCAAAGTCAAATCGGGTCACCGACGATTTTCAGCAAAACGACGAGAAGAGTCTTTATGAGGTAAAAGCGATAAACTTTTATTAGAATGTCTCGCCTAAAAAATTACAGATAACTATAAATTCCAGGTTCCTGTGTCAGATGAGGAAACAATTTTAAGTACTCTGACCAAATTCAATTCTTCGTTCGGCAAATGGTATCGTTTTGTTTCTCACAGCTTAATTCAACTTAATGTCTAAACCCATTCGAAATCTTGACCCCGTTATCCTGGCATCCATACTGGAAAGAACACATTGTCTCGCAGTGTGTTCACAATGTGTTCATACAATCGACTACGTGAGAACTCTCGCTCACAGTGTTAAGATGATTTCACATTGTGGTGTGGTTTTCCACAAAGAGTTTCCACAGTAATGTACAGTTCTCTTTCACAATGTGGATTGATGATCCCCAATGTGTTCACATTGTTGAAACGCTCAAATTTAACAGTGTGAAGAGATTTCACACTGTCTTCACAATGTGTCCACACTGTGTTCTTTCCAGCAGGGATAAGGGACTTGTGATCTCCATAGTCACTTTGCCTACAGTTGATGCTATATATGCCAAGCAATGTTCCTTGTCAAGTTTTCTTAGTGTGAGAAATAACCTTGTTTACATTAATGTTTTCAAATACAAATTGAACATGTCAGTAAATTGGGCTGCTTCTATATCATCATGGGATTTTTATCAGTAAATTTGACTGTTGCATCATTGTGAGATTTTTATCCATTGTTACATCCCAAGCTTGCTGAGGTTCGTTATTCCCATGGCTTGTTATTTTGTTGGTGAAATTGATAAGTACGCACCATTTTTGTTTTCGGACTTAACGGATCTTCCCAAAAAAGAACCTAATTTGATTTTCGGATGAACGAATCCTCGAAATAACGAATCCTACTTCGGATTAGTGAATGTTCGGAATAATAAAATCTTCCGAAAAGCAAACCTGAGGAATAAGGCCACAAAATGTTCGAATTAGCCGACCGTATTTCATTTTCGGATTAACATACATCTATGTATATACGGAATTTGTATATTTCGGAATGAAAACTTTATTTCACTTTCGGATTAACGACCATCACTCTGAAGTTATATTCTTGATGCATTTCCTAATGGCGATGGATCAAAGATAATAATGCTTGAAAACATGTCACCCTAGATATCTTCAAGTTGCCATGGAAACAGGCAGGACTCAGTGATGCAGTGTATCCAGGATTTTTTTTTTCTGTGCTTCCCTAAAATTCCTTTGAGAAAATTCAAACGTGAATGAAGTGGTTCAATAAAACTTTATGGTACGGTTTGACATGCGCATGGCTCGGTGCATGGTCCGGAGCCACAATAAGCATTGATGGCGGGTCACTAACTTTCCAAATGGGCTAACTATATAGGTGGCTCGATCGAGCAGCTGAAATTCAAAGTGAATTTTTGTATGTCCTTTCTTTCGGGCCACTTATTTTTTTCTTCTGGGCACCAAAATTTCAAATTCAAATATTCGAGTGGCTGCAAAAAGAAGAAGAAGAAGAAGAAGAAGAAGAAGAAGAAAAAGAAGAAGAAGGAGAAGTTATTATCGAACCCTACTGTAATATTCTGTTCATTGTGTCTACTATCTATATATATATATATATATATATATATATATATATATATATATATGATTGCGTATTATTTTGTGCTTTACATCCTAGACCTTCTTGGAGAAACTCGGAAAGATGACCTATTCTCAACTTGCCTACCCTCCTGACAAAAGATGCGAAAAAATTCCCGACGGCAGAAAATTCCTGAAACGAGTTGGTATAACGGTATGACTACTGCTGTAGAAATATCTAAACTAATTACTGTATAAAACAGGAGTTCTCACTTTCTGACCCCCCCCCCCTTTTTTTTTATTTTATAGAGGCACTTTTGAATTGTGTACAATGCCTGTTGTGAACAGTCCAGATTTTTCAAAGTGGTTTCTTTACTTTTCAAATTGGGGTAGGGGGACTCAAGGTCATGGAAAAGTTCAGTCTTGTCACATGTATTGTTTATAGTGATTTTATGTAAATAGTGTAAACAGCAGTCTTTGAATGGCAAATGGGCAGGGCTACCACAAGACTTACAGGTCCTGCTGTGAATAAATATATACCGCTGTTAATTTCAGTTACCAAAAAGTGCAATGGGTCATGAACGTGACCAAATGGCTGGACATGACAGGAACTAAAGGTCGTTTTTACTTAGTTGCTGTTTTATTTTTCCGGATGAATGTAGAAACACAGTACCGGTCTGCATATAGTTACAGCTCAGGTGTCTGCTTTTCCGGTTTGACAGCTGAAATATAAAAACGCCACTGCATGAGGCGCCCTGTTTGTATTATTCATATTATGCATTTGAGACTCTCTGCATTATAGTAATAAAACAATAATTTTCTTGTTTTCAAGCTAAACGTTAAACAGATTGAGGAAAGGGGAAAATACCAACAGGAACTTTTCCGCAATAGAGTAGGAATCTAGGAAGCATTCAACACGTATCAAATATCACATTCTTGTTTTTGCTAAATTTGATCAAGATAAGCGCCCATAGTATTATTTCTAATTTTACGATGCATATAGATATAGGCCTACCAGCATGCGTCAATTCAGTTTGAATTGAAAGTCATGCTCAATAAAATCACAAGCTAAAATCTTAGCGTACAATACTTGTAGAGACACATTGATACGTTAAAGGGTTAACATACCAAAAATGGAGATAAGATTGGAATATGGCCTAAAATGAACTCTAGCAGCCGTAGAATTGGGGAAATGTCGTCATTAAAACTGGTGTTTAACTTTTGCATTCAAACAGAAAGATGTATTGGATTCATTGTCCTCCATTCACGTAGCGGGGACCAAGGGCAAGGGGTCAACGTGTGCTTTGACTGAACGTATTCTCAGGACCTGTGGCTACAAAACTGGACTTCTGACGTAAGAATGAGGCGCATTTTCTATTACCGTGCAATTTTCTACTCCTCTTGTATTTCAAGTTCAAGTTGATTTATTCATTTCCAACAATCAGGTAATTAGGAATACAATTAAATGTTCCTATATACAGATGTCAGGAAATCAGTACAACGATGCGATGAACATAACATGTAATAGAGACACAGGTAAATGTTATGTCATTATGGTAAAGGCAAAAACAAAATTGCTGGAAATGGAGGGGACTACTAAAAAGTAGAGCTTGTAGCATACAGTCCCCTCATTTAAAAAAAAAAAAAACTGAAAAAAAATCTAATTGCAAAAAAATGTATTATTGGAATTTAACGTTATAAAAATGATAATCGTTGCTTAAACCTATCAAACGCTTGTTTTATAAATAAGAGAAGCAAATACAGACTTCTGTCTCGCTACTTTTTGAATATATATATATATATATATATATATATATATATATATACTTTGGATAGGCTATCTTCGTTTAGAGTGCTCGATGTCCGGATGGCAGAGCATGTAATGAAAACTTTTACACAAGAAGATGACTAAACGTTCATCAGTGCTTTGAGTGCTATACTGCGAGTTTCACGCACCGCTTGGGATGCGATCGGAGTAGCAATTAATAAAGCATTGATGAACCTTTAGTCATCTTCTTGTGAAAAGGTTATATATATATATATATATATATATATATATATATATATATATATATATGTTATTGGCCATTTAAGGTAGATTGATAGAATTTCTATAAGATCATTTGTGAAAACTGTGAAAAAATATGGATTTTTAAAAAAGATTCATTTGTCACTAAAAGATGGTATGTCAGCGATATTGGTGTTATATACAAGGTATATAGTTTCATTGAGGTGATGATGTCACTGGAAGTTCCTTTCGGGTTTGCTCATGTGCTGTTGAAGCTGTTTCAAACAATTCGCACAAGCTCCTGAACTGCACTTTAACAGGTGAGAACACAATTTTTTTTTCTACGATCTTTTTTTTTTTTCAGTTCACCACCCCTAGTTGAAGTGAGGGAACGAATCCGTGTCGGAGGTGCAGCGCTTCCCAGGGAGAAGTTTGCCCGTTACAGCCTCGACTTCCTCGAAATGATCGAAAAGAATGCTTACATGAATGCAGAAGATCCAATTTACAGTGATAACCTTAGCCATTACCAACTCTTCACATTCTTGTCATTCTTCATCTTCATTCAAGAAAAGGTTTGGGGGAAATCTTCAAATAGCACATCTTCCACAACCGTGATAACCCGCGGCTCTATCGGGTCGAATCCAAAAGATTCAAATGATTCCGTAGTCGGTCTTTTATTGGGACTGTTGTATTATGGAGAGCGTCCTCACTCATTTCATATTTTACTTTTGAATTTTGTCTGAATTTAGGACGTTACACGTAGTCTTACATTTAAAGCGTTCCGCATAAAATAAAAACCTTCACAAGGGATCCTCATAGAAAAAAATTATGTATGTTAATTTTCTGAAATTTTTGTTAAACTTTTGATTCCAATACAAAATACTTACCTCCGAAAGTTACAGCTGTCATTCATCAGCGGAATGAACCGTCACACCTTGATCACGTGAAGGTCGATTAATAAGCTGGTCAGAGACTTCCACAAATTTCACAAAATCACTAATTTCGATGAAATTTTCAATACAGATGAGGTTCTCTTCTAGCATGCTAATTTTGTTGAGCATTTATTTTATTATATGTTTTAGCAAATGCACCTATCTAGGCATCTGATGAGTTTCGGAAAATTATCATAGGTGACCGTGCATCACAAAACGTACAAAAAGTCGCACCCCTTGATTTTACGTGAGGACTCAAAAAAAGATGAAATGGGTCAACTGAGTAAATCTTAAGTTCTTCATATTTTCTGAAAGAGCTATCCATCTTCTACGTCATTTTTTAGTTTGGGATCATAACGTGAATGGGAAAGTGTGTTTTCAGCAGTTTTTCTACAACCCTTTTTTTTTGGGGGGGGGGAGAGTAAAATGGTCATGTAAGTCTTAAAGGCCCCTTTCCATTTCTTGAAATCCTTTGCACACTCTTCACTTTCAAGTCAAATATCTTTTGAAAGGATAATGCTACTGCTTTGAAAGTTGGCATCAAACATGGACAGAGTGTATTAATAGAGCGTGCTCAATTCAATTGAATCTGATAATCTCTTCATTGTTTTTGCTCCGGTGGTTTACATCCTGTGTTTTGTCCCTTTCATCACACGGCTAGCACGGCTTTGTAAAGATTAAGTGCTTGAATAGACACTGTATTTCAGAGCCTCTTTTCTCAGTTCTTATACTTTTCCAGAGTGTGTGCTTTCTTTCCAGTCTTTAGATAGGTTAGGAGAGTCCATTTGCATTGAGTTATACATCATTTTAATTTCGATCTCCCCATATCTGAAAATCCATATCTGGCGACTTTTTGTTGGTTTTGTGATGCAGGGTCACATAGAGTTTGAGTATAGTGTATAATTTTATGTCCTTTTATTTGTGAGTGCATTTGTTTTTTTGTTTTTTTTAAGTTTGTTTGGTTGGTTGGTGGTTGGTTGGTTGGTTGATTGATTAACTGGTTGGTTGATTGGTGAGTTGGTTGGTCGGTTGGTTGGTTTGTTGGTTGATTGGTTTACCAATTACTTAAATTGAATCTGTTTGTGTGATCTTAACAGGTGGACGTTGCAGTCATAGAAGTTGGTATGGGAGGAGAGTACGACACGACTAATACTCTTTGGTGAGAACAACTAGTAATAATGATAATGATAAAAACTATTTGCTTCAGTACGTCCGCACTGAAGAGATTCGACACACAATGCATAGAATTTTTTGATCCGAACTGATCGTTTCTGCATGTGAGTTTCTGGCGTCATCACTCTCTAACCATGCTAACCGCTGTAGAAGCCGCTAACCTTTGTCGTGGCCTAAAAGGCTCTCACGTTATGCACCCGGGACTTGATTCAAAAGCAGCTCTGCTTACGATGGAGAGCGTCAAGGCAAAGAATGAATGCGCATCAGCGAGGCGTCAGGAAAAGTTTTTGTCAGAGACCATCTTGCTGAATTAATAGGTTTATGTATACGGAGCTGGGTCGTCGCGCAAGACAGAGTAAAATCACAAAAATCATAACAAGTGTTATGATCCTTGTGAGTCAAACAGCCAGGGAGACAGCATTCTACATAACACGCTTCAGCTGGATTCACGCATGGTTACCGGTGTTAGAAACAGCATGACAGTAATACATGTACTTCAGGAGAAAAAAAAAAAAAGACTACACGTCAATAGTGACTTTAAACGGTACCAGCTTGCGCGTTCACCCCTTTATAGCTTTGCTGTAAGATCTTATTGCAAATCACAATTAACCAAACGTATTTCATCAAATTCTAAGAATCTGCTTCAAGAAAATGCATCGTATACGCATTTGGTGCAGGTATGGTAGATACCTTCATTGGGCGCCATGTTAGCAGTTAAGGTCTGTGCGCACCGACGGCTCTGTCAGCATAGTAGGCCTACTAAATGACAATGTACTCAAATTTGGAGATTTGAAAGATCTGAAGCCACTTTGAACCAATAGACCCAGGTATTGGTAGCGCTGGAAGAAAATCTGCTTTATCATCTTTTTGCATGAGATTATGAATCAAGACTTGATCTTACTGATTTATAGTCATGTACTGGAGGGAATGACATATCACGGAATCAAAAGCTCGCATGTTCTGAATGTTAAGCGTTGAATTTCAGTATTGATTTCTTCTTCTTTTTTAGAGAGAGAGAGAGAGAGAGATATTAAAAAAAAAATCTTCGGAAAAGTGAGAAGATTATCTTTAGTAGTGAACAAAGAGTCAAAGAGAATGATCAAGGTCTTAGTACTGGACTGCTGTGGTCTAAGCCTGAAGAAATCATCGCGAAGGTGTTACACGCATCAGATTTTACAGGAGTATAATTGGCGATTTAGATTAATTAGAAATCTTGTAACTCAATTTGAAATGGGTAGCATGTTATATAAAAAAGACTGAAGGGCTTTTTTTTTTCTCTCGTTGTGGCAATTTTGTTTTTATTTCTTTCTGATTGTGTGCAGAATGTGTATTTAACCATTTATAATTCTAATTGCAGTGAAATTCGTACTTTCACATGTAATCGAGAGTATACCCCTTTTCAATTCAACTCAATTCAATTTATTCATTTTCATATTTTCATCCTCTTTTTTCCAACAAAACATAACACAGAAAAAAATCAGGAATTATATCATGTGCATACATGATATTTTGTCGTATTGCATAGACAACTATTTCTGACGCCATTTTCCTCGTAAAGCGTTTGCTGATGATGATGGACTCCTGCATTTCTGTTATATTTAGAGTTGTTTGATTTGTCTTTTGAACAGCAGACACATGTGATTCTGAAGTTTGCGTATGTAGGCCCTATATGTGCATAAAATAACACCTGCTCATCTTTATTTTGCATTATCATGAAATGATATCGTATACTTGAATCAATCACTTACCTGCATCAACCTTAAGATTTAAACAATATTGTAACCAATTAGTTTGTTCAACTGATTTTGTGCTGTATTTATGCGTGAACTAGAAATGCAGAAATAAAATCAATAGTCAATAAGGTCAAGATGATAATCAGTGCACAGCAACGTTATCGTATAGGCCCTCTTTATGGGTATATAGTATTATGTTCAGGCAAAAGTCTGATTCAAGCACAAGTCTGATTGAGAGTAATCTGAAGAAAAAAATTGAACAGTTACAAAAATTTATCGACAGTAAATATCATAATGAAAATTAATATTTTGTGTATCAATTTTATGAAATTGTGTTGATCCTTTAATGGTTGCAAAGAATTGGAAAATCCAACTTTATATTCTGTTAAAATCACGGCTAAGCGGCTCCATCCATCCACTACCTCTCGTCTTGTTGTAGTCTTCTTCTATCTTCTTTTTTTTCTTTTATCTTTACTCCACATACACACACACACACACACACACACACACACACTCTCTCTCTCTCTCTCTCCTTCTCTCTCTATCTCTCTGTCTCTTCTCCCTTCCGGCATGAAAGTGATTTAGTGTATAGGGATTCGTTCACGGTTTTTGTTTCGGATTAGTTAGGTTAGTTATAGGTCTTTTTGTCTTAGTTTCTTTGTTTCATCCACTTTCTATGCATATACGTCAATCGATCATATAATTTCTTGTATTACGTGTTAGTAGAGCAGATAAGCAAAATTTTACTAAAGCATGAAACTTTCACCAGTGTTAGTACATGTTATAAGATTCATTCTCAGATCGGGAGGTAATTCTGAATTGACCTCTGATGACCTCCAAAGGTCAATGACCTCAAAATTTGATAAAAATTGATATTTTGCGTCATTGATTAATATTAAATGTGGTAATGATGTACTGAAAACTCATTTTTGTTACAGTGGAATTGTCTTCATGTTCCATAGAACCCTGACAGGTTTTTTCCTTTGACCTCTGATGACCTCCAGAGGTCAATGACCTCAAAATTTGATAAAAATTGATATTTGACGTCATTGATTAATGTTAGATATGGTAATGATGTACTAAAAACTCATTTTTGTTACAGTGGAATTGTCTTCATGTTCCATAGATCCTTGACAGGTTTTTACCTTTGACCTCTAATGACCTCCAGAGGTCAATGACCTCAAATTATCAGAATTTTGATATTTGGTTCAATTGGTTGATGATAAACATAACGATGTCCTAAAGATTCATTTGTGTTACAACTGAATCGTTTTCCTATTCCTCAGATCAAGGGAAATTATTTACACGTCTCTGCCTTTGACCTCTGAGGACTGTGACAGGTCAATGACCTTAAAATATCAAAATATTGATATTTGATGTATATTCAATGGTTAACTGTATACCTGGTGTGCAATCATGCATTATGCTATTAGCATTTATACTACAAGAAGTGTCTTCTCATTCCACAGAACATTGGTCATTACCTTCTGTATATCCAACTTTAACCTCTAAGGACAATGTGAGGTCAGAATTTTAGAATATCAGAATGTGTGTAGGATTGCAAATATTGATGTTTGGCTTCATTGGTTTAATCCTAAATGTTTAATCATGTACAAATCACGCCTTGACGTTATAATCAAAGTATGTATGCACATTCCACAAAGCATTGGTTCATAGTAACAGGTCTCAGGAATGTGAGCGGTCAATTACTTCAGAAATGAAGCTTCAGTCTTCAGTGATGGCAGTGACCTCAAATATAATATTTATGTTTGGGTTAGTCTTGTGGACCTCCCCCTCCCCCCCCCCATGTGTCGGACTCTTATGGGCCTGGTTGCCTAAGTGTCAAGCCCATGGGCAATGCTACCTAGTTTCGAGCTGGCGGGCCTGTGTTGGTCATTGTCAGCTCGTGGGCTGTATGGTTCCGATGAATGACTCATGGTCCTGGAGCATACAGTGACGTCATGGACCATCTGGAAAGCGACATACTGTGAGGCATAACATGCATTCCACATGAAGCAACCCTGTGTCTTGCAACTTGCTATTGTCATCCAATTAAGTTTGGGTCATTACGTCAGGCAATTTTGGGCATTTTGTCAATTACCTGTTTAGGTACCTCAATTCCAAATAGGAGTGGAACTACTATTTACTCTAATTGTCTTCTTTATGCTCGATAACACTTAGGCCTGGCCAAGAGTTGTGACCCCATGCCCAAATATTGGTTGTTTCCAATATGGCCGCCATCCGGTATGCATCCAATGTGTGAATCAGGGTATGCTGGCAGCGGGTAATATCACCTGCATGATCCGGTTAAGACTCTCTGCCAGCAAGTGATGATTCAGTGTAACCTGCTGAAATTGGTCTAGATCTATAATAGTACGGTCTGCTATGTCGAAATATTGGATCCCGTGAGATTTTCGTGCCAAAATTGATTTTTTTAGCTAACTTGTTCAATTTGGGGGTGCTGAGTCCAAAAAATTTTGGTTCCATTTTTTTCGACCACGTCTTCAGCCGTCATTTTGAATTTCAAAATGGCCGCCACAGCAAACTGTAATTTAACCCGATTCTCATAATGTGAGCATCATAGAAGGTTCAAATTTGATGCAAAAAGCATGTTTATGATTTCAGATATTCTGATACACCATTTCCTGATATTGTAGGCTGTTTTAATACAATTTGAGGGTTGCCATCTTGAAATTCAAAATGGCTGCCATAGCTAAATGTATATTTGCCTGTATCTCAGGTTTTAAGCGTTATGGAAAGTAAAGATTTGGGGGAAAAAGCATGCTTATGATGTCAGACATGCTAACATGGAAATGGAAATGGAAATAAATTGAATTGAATTGAACATATACATTTTTGTTTTAAATGATGGATCATTTTGGTTGGCGGCCATCTTGAAATTCAAAATGGCCACCATAGCAAATGTAATTGAGCCTATATCTCATATCGCATGCATTGTGTAAGGTACTAACTTGGGGAAAAAATCATGTGTATGCTATCCATTTTTCTGAAACATCATATTACTGAAATGATGGTCCATTTTGATATTATAGGTGGCCATCTTGAAATTCAAAATGGCCGCCATACCAGAATGTATATTCTGACCCATATTTCATGTTGTTAACAATACAGAAAGTTCACATGCGGGCATACACCGGGCTCATGATGTTGAACATTCAGATGCACTTTGATCCCCTCCCTAATTGCAAATCATTTTTGAGGCTGCCATCTTATCATTCAATATGGCTGCTTTTCAGCTTATATCTGTGGTTACAAGCAGCTTTTAGGCAAATCAATATTTACCGTATAGTGGTGTACATTTTACATTCATTGACAAACACACACACATACATCATTATATACATTCTGTAATAATGGGTTATTCGTATTGGCTGCCATTCTTGACATCCAAGATGGATTTCGACCCATATTTGGTGCTGTAAGATCTTTACCCTGCAAACTCAAGCATGCTGGAGCACTTTGATTTAGGGCCTATTTTCTAAGTCAATCACCTCAATAAACAGTATGATTATTGTGTAGGCGGGACTGTTTCCTGTAGGTACACTGCCATGTTGAAATGCAAAATGGCTGCCATGGGAAACATTCATTTAAGAGCATTGCATTTGGGTAAACTTTGTGAATGGGAAATCATGTAATTCTGGTGTCAAAGCTAATGACTTTCAAAAGTGCCTCAATAACTGTATCTGAGTGACTAAATGCCCCCATTTAGACGATTTGGTTATAGAATTTAAATAAACAATATAAGCCGCGTACTAAAACTTAATGGGATATTTACTTAGTTGATGTCTTCTAGGCTCATTCCCTGCATGTGCTTTCGAAGTCACAGCACTTGTATAGGGCTGTACACAGGGGAGAATTGGTTCTAAATTTTTCCAGAAACAATGGCTTGTGCATTCTTGCCATATGAACATGATAATGAATTCTGTGGCTACAGTTGGTGTAAGAAGCTCAAAGCATTTAATTGCACAGTTTCTGTATATCCGCTGGAAACAACTACAATATACCAAAATATTCCCCTGCAAGTAGAGGCACAAATAAGGTTGTGAAAGATTACGAGGCTTGTTCGCTGTATGTGTTGTATCAAGACTCTACGAGAGCAAAGCGGGAGATTGTCCTGATTGAAGTCATCCACGCTAAGCTTCTGGAGGGCAAGGACTGTGTCATTGCACATTCTGCATGATTCAAGGCTTAGAGAATTCTTGATCCATCTGCTCTCGAGACATCCTAAACTTCAGCCTGCACCATGAAAGGCATGGCCAAACAGACCTTTGTTTTTCGCAACAATTTGCAGAACATAATCTCTCAACAATGTCAATTGTATACACTTCATCATCTCTTTTTCAAGTGATGGTGCAGACAACATGCGATGCACTATTAAAAGTAAAGCAAAGATCCATTAGGAGAATGAAAATGTCAGTGTCTGTACGTAATAATCATCAATATCTCTGAAATTCCCTATTGCTCTTAAAGTAGCATCTAATACACGCAATGGAATGAGGATATCTGCTTCCTCATTGTGACGAGTGACAGCTCCCATGGCATTTTTGATGAACCCTTGTTTCTTTTTTTTTTTCCGTGATGTGGTATCTGTGTTAGATGAAATTGACTGATCAGTATTTCAACTTTCAGGCTGATTATATGGCTCAGTTTTGTGGGTTTCTAAGGCATGGGTATGAAAAATGAACCTTTGTCGTGTTTGTTAGTGAGAATGAGGAGGCCAAAATATTGTGAGATGAAGAGTGATTGTGGAACTACTTAGAACAGTAGAACTTTTAACTTCCGATAATTGTATCGTCCAGCAATGACTGGATAGTTACAGGTATATCAGGCTGTTGTACCGGTAGAAGTGTTAGAAGAAGGTAGTGATCCTCGACTTTTGATCCAATCTTAAACGGTGTATTTTAATTGTATTTTAATTCTCATATTAGCCCAAATTGATATTTTATCTTTAAATTCTTTCGGATACAAATTCTTAGTACAGAACATGCTACAAACTTCCCTTTTCATCTCTTTCTAGAATATCCTCCTGGAATGTTTCCGATACCGGATTGTCAAACACCACATTCATCAGTTTCAATGCAGTGACAATTTTTGAGATTACCCTCGTGTGATGGTGTTCTAAATTGTTGAGGAATTCTGATGCATCCAAAGTGCCACAGAACTGAGCTATTATTGCTCCTTTGTAGTTTTAGAATCATTGGCGGTACAGCAGTAAGCATCTTGGAAGTCTTGATAATTGAGGATGACCCACACAAGGGCAATCAAGAAAAACCTACTCATTGACATTCTGTATTAATTCTGTGTTATTCCAGAAATACATCCAGCATTAATGAGCTCCCTCATGAGTTGTTTCATTTTGTGGTGAACAAACAAGCTTGTGAATGGGTTGCCTGGTAGGGTGACCATGACATTTTCTTGCCATTGCGAGACTTTTCCTTGTTTGTCTTCTTCTCTCGAGGCAGCATCAAGTTTTTGAAGATCACCTTTAATCGTACCAATGCTTGCTCTTGTACAAATATATAATAACTGGGATTAAATATAGCTATTAACGAGGTTCCACGACACCAAATAATGTATTGCCTGTGAGAGGCAAAAACAAATCACGTGTGTATTAAGCGCAAAGCTGTATCATGCAGTACTCGAAACACAATACCCCCTGGCTATTATGGGACGTGGGATGTAACGCTTACACGCTTGCCCAAACTTATGGGAAGTGGTATAGGATCCCTCCCCTCCTCCCCCCCCCCCCCCCCATACGCAGATTTTGCCCCTCAGGATAGCTTGATGTCATTGGAACCTCGTCCTAACAGTCTGAATTTATGGCGGCCATTTTGAATTAAGAGATGGCTGTCGTTCTGCATGATCTGAAAATGAATTCGGTCCAACTAGGACAATTTTGGCAAAGTCAGCTAAGGCGCTTACCACAGTATATGTTTTTCTTTGGCCACCATCTTGAATTTCAAGATGTGGCGTATCTAATGATCCACAACAGGAAACAGCTGTACTGGAACGTCGGACACCACAAGCATGTGCGTTACTGAAAATTTGATGCTCCTACAATAATTGCAACATGAGATATGGGTAAAAAAATGCTATGGTGGCCATTTTGAATTTCAAGATGGCTGCCTATAGAATGTATCAAAACAATCCACAATATCAGAAAATGATTACATCAGAGTGTCTGACATCACAACCATTCATTTTGCACCAAATTTGAAGCTTCTACAATGCTCACTGTATGAGATGTGGTTAAAAATACTGTTTGCTATGGCGGCCATTTTGAAATTCAAGATGGCAGCCTAAAAATTGTATCAAAACAATCCACAATATCAGAAAAAGATATACCAGAGTGTCTGACATCACAACCATGCATTTTGCACCAAATGTGAAGTTTCTACATTGCTCACTTAATGAGATATGGATAAAAATACAGTTTGCTATGGCGGCCATTTTGAAATTCAAAATGGCGGCTGAAGACGTGTTCAGAAAGAATGGAACCAACGTTTTTTGGATTCAGCATCCCCAAATTGACAAAGTTAGCTAAAAAATCAATTTTGGCACAAAAATCTCACGGGATTACATAGTAGCCTCTACTAATACCCTCGATCTCTTTCAAGACAGGGCAGCATCTGCGTCTTCAGTGAAGCACGCGATTGAGCCTACGTACATTGCACGGATCGGCACACAGATCTCCTCCACGACTAAACTGGATATAGACATCCTGAGGTCAGACCAGCGTTCTCATAGGTGCACAGCCACTGTATGCGATCATCAGAGTCTTCCAATGGCAATATCTAAACAGTGTGGGTGAAGGCAAGCTTGTCTCTATGATGAGTGCATTGCACATAGAGTACAGGATGCACGAGATGATAAGAAAGCTTCTTTTTGACTTGCGGGATAGGATACAATCCTTTCTCAGGCAGAGGTTCTGAATTATCGGGTCGTGCTCAGTCTGCACACAGTGAGCTGAACACCATATCAAGTATACGTGTGCAATGATTGTGTGTAATGATATGGGAAAATGCATGGAAAAATCAAAATACATGTTTATGTATTTTACGTGGAATCAGTTCCTGTCTGTTGTCTTGGCAGAAATGCATCAATCTTGCAATGTTGTTGTTTATTATTATCCCTCTCCATCACGAATATATATGGAACGTGTTGATCAAAGTTTTTGTGATAATGCGAGGCTGTACTGCAGGTGGCCATTGCAGGTGGCCTTCAATTTGTTTTTCACAGTAAATTGGCATGTTTAACAGACTGTAACTCACCAAGATGCCTCTTGAAATGTTTTGAAAAACTTCTGCTTGATTTCACATGAGCGGATGATTATCGGTTGTCTTTCTGCAATCATCTTGTGTGAAACAAAGTATTGTTTCTCTTCTAAATGATAACGTGCCAATTAATCTGCACTTACTGTTGGTGCTCTATCGGCCCTATAAGACATTCAAACCGACCTTCAGCCTAGACATCCGTAGGCGTTGTGGCGTCGAGCGGGATCTGAACATCTCTCATGAAGCGAGACTTCTCTTTTCTTTTCTTTTCCCCACCAACAATGTGAAACCAAGATATCCGTAGGCGTTGTATTATGTAGACGTGGTGGAGTGAGACTTCTCTTTTCTTTTCCCCACTAACAAACAAGTTTAGCAGGAAACATAGAAGCATTCGCACATACTGTTTACATTTTCCATCACATGCTTTTAACATCGGAATTTTCATGTACACATTTTGCCTGGAAAAGAATTACCAAGAACTTTTCAACACAATACATGTTCAAAAGAAGCCAGTTGGTCCATATATAATTTACTCGACAGAGTGATTTATAGGGGCCTACTTATCACTGTCCACGTACTCGAACAGTTTTTGCTAAAGATGCAAGCATGTTCACAAGACTGCAAACAGTAGAATGATTTGCCCCTATATCAGACTACTACATCTCTTGAAATGTCTTCAAACGTAAATTAAAGTCATTCCTCTGAAATGATTACTCTCGGTCGACGAATGAAGTCCTCGTCTGCATGTCATTGTCGATCTCGTCAGTGTGACTGGGCCGTCCATTGAGCGGTCTGCCGTCACGCTGTCAGTACTCTCTTCGTCACCATCACTCTCCAGTTTGTATCAGTCTGACAGGGCGCTTCAACATCTCCGATGACACCAGTTGACTATTTGGAGTTTGTAATTGCACTCCAAATTGGCGTAAACCAAAGTTTTGTCTTATCGTGACTCATAGTTTTCCTAATGTCCTGCTGCTCGCCGGTTCAGTCATGACAGTCAGATCCTCATCACATTCACAGCCTAGGTCGATGGTGCATTCAGCGTCATAGTTGGTTGACTTGGAGGGGGGCATGATGTACCAAGAAAGGGGAACTCCTGACTTTATCTCTGTGGTCTCCAACTATTCTCAAAGTTCCTCAAAATTGCAAAATACTCTGCAGTCTTTGCTTCACTACATAGTGTGAAGCCGCTCCCACTGTGCTTGCCACTCTAACTGATTTCTCGGCTGAGACATGTTTTTTTTTTTTTTTTATAACTAATTTACTAACAAACTTCCTTTCCCTAAAGCATTTCATTGGCTCAATGGTGGTGTTTACTAGAAATTAATTCCTTACTGGTCAAATGTTCAATTTGCTCCTCCTATTCGTTTCTGTGAAAACTCAATTTTCCATGATTCATCTCAATTTCTGATTAACTCGCCCACTGTCTTTTAGTTTCTTCATTCCCTTGTTCTCTGTAACCACTGGTAAAGACTTTATTGTTTCTTGGATATCAAAATGATAAACCAAATGAATATTAGTGTCCTAATGGCAACCAACGTCATCGTTGTTCTGGGTCATTATCCCTGAATTTGTCTTTGGAGTTCCTGTTTGACCCACTCCACTAAACAATAAATGCTAAAATAGAGGGATAAATTCTGGCAGGAGGACCACCTTCCAGCTCAGGGGGTCATTTATGTTTGGGGATCAGAGGGCAAAAACACGTCATCACGTCTCATTCCCCGTAATTTGGCGCGGGGCTTTGGGGATGGAGAGTGCTGACCACTAGCGGGGAAAGTAGCCAACATTAAACTCATAACTTCCTATGACCATAGACTTTTCTTGGAAGAGGTGGTTTTGACCAACAAAAAAAAAAAAAGAAAGGAAATAGCTGGAAGGAAGATAAACGGTTTCATAAACTCCAAGAAGGGGAAAAGACTGAGCATATATTGACCTCACAGGGTGTCTAGGAAAACGACTGCAGTGTTCGGTTTTCTTTTACTCTCTATCCTATTCTATTCTATTCTATTCTATTCTTTATCATAAACATGTGCTAGTAGCCATCTGGGCTACAATTGTGTTTGTTTTGTACATCCTCTAAAGGTCACCAGAGGTCAAAGGTAGAACCCTATCTGTGCTCTTTGGAATATGAAGACAATTTCATGTAAAACAGGTATGCGTGTTTTGTACATCTTAACCATATTTATCATTAACTAATGATACCACAGATCAATATTATGATACTTTGAGGTCATTAACCTCTAAAAGGTCACCAGAGGTCAAAGTTAGAAACCTGTCTTTGCTCTTTATGGAGACAGTTTTATTGCAAAACAGATATGCTTGTTTTGCACATCTTAACCATGTTTATCATTAACTGATAACATCACAAATCAATGTTATGGTATTTTGAGGTCATTGACCTCTAAAGGTCATCAGAGGTCAAAGGTAGAAACCTGTCAATGTCCTGTGGAATCAGAAGATTTGTAGTCCAAATGCATATTTAGTGCAGCGTAACCAAGATCTAAGCCTATCATTCACAAATGCCTCCAAACATCAATATTCTGATATTTAAAGTTCATTGACCTCTGGAGGTCATCAGAGGTCAAATCAGACTTACCTCCCGATCTTAAAATGAATCTTATGGTATGTACTAACACTGGTGAAAGTTTCATACTTTAGTCACATTTTGCACAATTCTCATGATTTTGAGGGCTTAAAGTGAAAACTAAGTTCTGGTAAGGGCTTGAGAACCCGTCTGGCACCATTTCATATTTGCTTGCAATATATCGAAAGAGTCTACAAAGAAACTTACCTGGCTGACGCGGTTTGCCGGAATGATGAGTCGTTTTGGAGTATTTTGAGAAAAATAATAAAAGTCGGTAAACCGACTTTTATTCCAGAAGGCTCCAGACTAACTCGGTCTCGGGGAAAACTCGACCCTATTTCAGACAATTTACACACAGTTCGTGATCGCCATGTTCGTCAGTACTCTATACTAGTAATCAGTGCCGTATATTAAGAGAGTCTGGCCAACTCGGTTTTTGGCTTATGTGTTTTGAAGCCTGTGATTGGTCAAAAGCTGGTCCCGTGATCTACAGGCGCCATGTTGTTACCAAAGTCAATCACGCGGGCGCGAGCAAAGCTCATACGCAGTGCCCATTGTTCATTACGCGCAGCTACGCGCTAATTTTGTTTGCCTTTGGGAAATCCCCAATATCAGTCACGGTGCAGTGGGGATAATGAATTGTCATTGCCGTTGTCTACTTTATTGAAGTAGAAGGTATATAATATATCATTTTAAAGTTATTTTGATATGTTTCTGCGAAAAACTGAAGATTTGTCATGCCTAAATTCCTGCCCAGCATGGCGTTGCTTGAACCACCTGACTCATGTGTAATGATGCACCGCTTTCCGACAGATCCAAAACGAAGGAAAAAAAAAAAAAGGTGAGAAATCAGTGTGCGACGGGAAAACTGTATGATATGTTTTCTTTGGATTCCTCACGGTGTCTTTCAGACTATCCAAGTTTTGATTTACATTTGTATGCTACCGCCATAACGTACGAAGTGTAGCCTGAGGCATCTGTTTTGGTCGTCCGTCCGTCCTTCTGTCTGTCCTTCATTCCGTAATCATTTTTTGGACACCGTTTGTAATGAAACTGTTTGACATAAGATGCATATGTGTGAGTGGACGAAGTTTTGTCTTTAGCTTATAAACTTTTGTGTGAAAGTGAAAGGTCAAAATCATGTACATAATGGTTAAATTCTTAAAACAATATTACTATTTCCCACATATCTACATGCAATTTTTGAAGGTGAGTACATGTATTTCCAGACAAAACTTACTGCGGCGACTATGATTCTCTTGTGATTTATTTATTTATTCATTTGTTGGGGCGGGTAGGGGTGGGGTCATGGGAGGGGGCCAAAGGTCAAGGATCAATGTCAGGTAAAATGTTAAAATTCTAGTATCTATTGTTAGGATATTATTACCCAGTTCCTCCGTACCTTAGAGATTACCCAATGCAAAAACTTAAAACCAAACACGGTATTCGCATGCCATCATTACTACACAGTATTTATAGGGAAAGATTTTGGCCATGATGGTCAGAGGTCAAGTGAAAATAGTAAAATGACAAGATTTTCAACATATTTTTAAAATAACCACTCAAGGTATTGCCATGAAGTATAGATAGGTCAACTGACGAGTAAAAAATGCTCAAATTCCTTAATACTTGCTCTCTTAAACAATAAAAGTCATCCATTCACACTTAGTTCAAGGAAAGTAAACACTCGACGTATTATATCTTATGACAAACATGTCATTTTTTTTCTGTCAATTATATGAAACTGACGTGTAACATTGTCAAGACGTACTCTACCGTATGTACCAAAAAAAAAAATTACAACGGGACTCTCCGCATTGATATCTTTAAAAATAGTAAATCAATCTATTACCAAATTCATGGTATGAAACTATAACTCATTGCCCACATTATTTACAGAAAACCCCATTCGATTTGCTTCAGTGGTCAAAGAAAAATTAGGGGTTTTGTAGAAGATGTCAGAAATCTCTTCCCTCCAAGTTCTGTATATTGTATTCTCACACAAGAGCATCGTAAGAATTAGACTCATGACATGCTTTACAACAATCCACTTTTCTCTGTGACCGCTTTACCAAATTGAGAGCTAAGATATTGTATTTCAAGACTCTGAAGTAGCATTTAAACAGTTTAATCCTATTGGGTGTTATCAATGCGAAAATCTGATTGTAATTTTTTTTTTTTTTTTTTTTTGGGGGGGGGGACATACTATACACCTGCTAAGAGAACAATGTAATATGGCTGAGGTATACGCCGGTAGCCACTTGGACAATTTTATTTGTTTTTAAACTATATCTATATTAAATGATCCTGAACGTGTAGTTTATATTTGGTACGGATGTCGCTGAGGATATCCCTAATCATCATATGTTATCCAGGTATTTGTGCTTTCGTTCAATTACAGGTCTTTTTAAAAACTATTTCTAAACAATTTGAGATCATTTTACATACCTTTAAGGTATATGAAATGATCTCAAATAATAAGCACTTGCCGATGACGTTTCATGTTGTACATTGTACATAGGCGTTTTCCTTTTGGATTACCTAGAAGGCCTTCATGTCTGTTTCATACATAACTATATGGTACTAAATAGGATGGTAATTGAGGGTTATTTACGTGCTAAACAGTAATAAGTTAATAACTGTGGAATTCGTCTATTGCCTGTGCACTGCTAGAATTGTAAATTTATTTATCATGTTGTACAATATTCTTGTTCCCTGGACAGCTTGCTAATACAATATAGCATACAGTCTAGTGAAAGTGTATGACACGGCATACTGTGAATTCTTCTTTTATTTTTACAGCAAAAAAAAAATATATATTCATATTCAAGAATTATGTCCTTTAGACAGCTTCCCTATACCTGGGCGCTTGTGTCTGCAATGGTCTATTCAAATGTGTAAAATGATTGACGATTGTTGTCTTTGTTCAACATGGATGGAATGAAAGAGTGTCCTTCCCCCAATCTACACCCTTTCTCTCTCTGTGTCTCTCCCTCTCTCTCTATAATAAAAAAAAAAGTCAAGCAATACAGTGCCTTGCGCCTTTGGGACGCCTGCGCGTAACGCTAACCCCCAAGCGCACACGCTAAAACCTTAAGCGCACTGTACGCTGGGTAACGACATGGCGTCCAATTTATGAGTTGGCCAGACTCTCTTAATATACGGCACTGACTGCGAGTAGCCAGAACGCTACAATGTAGTTTATACAGGCCGCTCCCGTATGCATAGTACTGTACAATCCAGAGGGAAAACCAGTAGCAGTACAACTCATCCCACCGTCAAGCAAAGCGAGGCCGAGTTATCCCCGAGTCCGAGTTATCCCCGAGTCCGAGTCTAGCCTGACCCCGTTCGGGTAAGTTCCGAGACTGAAAGTTTTTGGTTAACATATCCCATTTTCGTCCTTACCCATCGAATATCTTGTTATTACAGCGTTATTCCGCATATTTCCTAGGCATACGTTCACATTTTGGAGCAAAATTTGACAACTTTTGCAGGCATACCAGAACTTTGTTTGGGCTTTAACCGCTCTACTATGTGGGGGAATGCACCCTACAAGCACTGCTTTTTAGCATTCCTCACCATTTCCGACATTTCCCCATACTTACAATATTTTGTAAACTTATCTTTTATTTTGTATTGTGATGAAATCTATGTATTCAATTTCTGTAATATATTTATATGTTTCTGTTGGAAATCAAAAAAAAAAAAAAAATGAATGAATGAATGAATGAATGATTTCTTCTACCGGCAAAGGTCTTCCACTGTGGCAGGAGTAACTTCTCTAGGTATCGATCACGTTGATCATCTGGGACACACGATCGAAGAAATTGCCTGGCACAAATCCGGTATCTTTAAGGTTAGTTAAGAGGGAACTTGCTCTGCAGTTGATATCGGTACATTATCAAAATGCAGTTTACACACTTTTACTTTCAAATTGTAATTAACCGTACTTATATGATTATTTGACAAATTTACTATATAATTAGCCGAAGATATTTGCGGTAATATTTGTAGAAAACGGGACAATCCGTTTAAAGGGAAACTTCACAAATTTTCAAAAATTTGAATAAATTCTCGAGCCATCAGAGTTTGATGATACGGAGGTTAAGACAGTTCTTGATGTTACCTTATTGTCAAACTTTAAAAAGAAAATGTATAAAGTAAAATCCGTAAACTATGATAATTATAAAGTTTCTTTTTTTTTTTCTTGCTAGCATACAATGAGGACATTCGATGTACCTCCTTCATATGGCAGACAAAAAAAAGTTGTATCACCCTCAACAATATTGTCAGCGACATTGAATTAGACGTCGACTGAATGCACACTTTACGGATTGTTTGTGTGTGTGTGTGTGTGTGTGTGTTTTATTTGTGTCATATATTTTAATTCACTAACATTTTGCAGAGTATATATGTTGCGAAGCCTCATTGCTGAAGAGTTGAGACTTAACTTCCAAGCATGTTCCGAGGGTTCCAATAGCCCTTAGGATTCTAATGTCGATGTGGATGTCGATATGTACGAGCTAAAGAGAAAGACACAATGGAAGGAATTATGTTCGTTTGCTTGTTTCCAATTCAATTCAATTAAATTCAATTCAGTTCTACTCTATTCCCATCCAACAAAAGTAAGGCATAATACAACGGTTAACATTAAAAAATGGTAATATTGAACAATTTGTAAAATGTTCAGGTCATAAAGTATAGCAAAAGATACACATGTATTCACGAATGAATATGTAAAGAAAAAACCAATGAATAATTTGCAATTATATATATATATATATATATATATATATATATATATATATATGTATGTATATATATATATATGTATATATATATATATATATATACATATATATGTATACATATATATATATATATATATATATATATATATATATATATATATATATATGATATCGGGATTAAAATGTGTGATCTGCTGAAAAGCCGAGCTTGTAAGACGTGGTTCACTTGACGATGCTTGAAAAACAATATGTGAATAATATAATTATAATATATCCGAAATGTATGTATGTACAATTCGAATGTTTTGATAACTGATCTAGATGTAATTCATGCAAAATCATATTGCAAACAGCACTAGTTTTAAGGTACAAAGAAAGCACGTAGTTAGAATGAAATGTCGATGTTACGGCATGAACACTTTTCATTGTTTGTTTGCTCGTTTTTCATTGCAATTGCAAAACAAAGAACCATGAATAAATGCCTAGTCCTTAGTGAGTGTAATTCTTAACTTGAACTTAAGAATCACAATAACTGGATACGGTTGCAAATTCATAACATTAGTGTGTAATGTCTCTTTCACAAAGAATGGCCGACCTGCTTTCACAGTTGCCCAGGATGCTGGGGCTATGCGAGTTCTGACCCGCAGAGCTGCTGAAAAAGGGGTGAGTAATTGCTCATATTCGCATCTTTAGTTGTAAGTAAAAAAAACTATAGGAAAGCAATACACTTAAGGGTGATCACTTTGTCGTTTATAGTTTATCCAATTCTGGAGAAAAAAAAAATTGCTGTGTTTGGGAGAATACACCCTACAAGCATAGCTTCTTCAGCATTCCTCCCCATCTCAATTTTTAAACTTCAGAATTTTTTTTTTTTTTGGTCCTTTTCCACCCTATTATTGTGTATCCTTGTTGCATTTATCATATCTTGTAACGTTGACATCTTATGTTATATCTTATGTGGAAAAGAAATGTATTTACAAGTTCTGTTGGAGATGGAAAAATGAATGAATAAATGAATGCATGAATGAATGAATGAATGAATGAATGAATGAATGAATGAATGAATGAATGAAATGTGTGGCTATACTAGAACAGTTTTGATGATGCCGCTCTTTCTCATCTTATTAAAGGCAGGTGATTTTCTTTTCTTAGTTCGTGTTCAAGCTTTGGTCCTTTCATTTTATAGCTCCACTGTTAATTTTTAAGTTTGAAATGGTTCTCGTGAAATCAGACTGATCTGTAGGTAGACCAATCGTTAGAATCTGTGCATTTTTACGCTGTTTAATGAATGCATGCAGCAGAGTATTCACAATTTACAACCGTCACTAATACACAAACTTTGGGTTGTTACCGGAAATGAATTGGGAGCATCGTCAAATGCCTTTCGATCTTTATGGAGAATGATTTGGTTTCAAGACATTCCATCAATAAACAGACAAGAATATCATAATCTGTCACAATTAGACAACTCTTCGGGTGTGTTTGCCAATCGAACACAATGACTTCCGGGGAAACCCGCTCAAAGTTGGTCTCGTTGGAAAGCATCAACTTATCAACGCAACTCTGGCAGTGCAGATGGCTAAAGCTTGGCTTGAGGAGAAGGACCCAGGAAGATTCGACTTTACGGGTCAGTACTCTCCACCCCCCCCCCCCCATCCCCCGCCCCCGAATCAACTAAACATACCTGTGTTACATGACATTGTTATCAAGATCATCGGCATACGTGTAATTACATAAAGGCACGAAAACAGACATCCAATTCTCAAGGAAATTCAATATGTTTTCATTATATTTCGGGAAAGGTTGAGTCTAAGAAGGGAGAAGCATCATAAAAACTTCTTTAAATACCTGAATCCTGTCAATCGAATACAATGTGTAAAATTATCATGCTTAACGGTGTAATGTGAAGGGGGTTATTGTGTTAGGGAAACGCAGTTTTTTGGTATTTGTACGGTTTACAATCAGTTCGATATGCAGGTGATTGCCTTTTTTGTATTTCTATTTCTTTGATAATTTATCTCAAGCGACATTATACATGAACAAATACCTGTTATACTTCTATAAACAAGACAAGATGAAGTCTTTAGAATATCTATTTTACTTTTTGGCTCTGGTATTAGGTTCAATTTCTATTTTTTCTTTTTCATGTTCGCCAAAAGCTACATGGGTTTTAGCCGATAAATTTGTTAAGGAATTGCCTTATTACACTATAGCCCCTAACCCATGTGGTGAACAGGTGATAGACGACGACTTGCAGGAAATGTACAGACCGTTGCAGGCTCCTGAGTTGAAACGCTGTTTCGAGAAGGTAACCTGTCTTTCGACTACGCTGATGAGGGACAACCAATCAGTCCTCCCTTAAATACCATTTCAAACCGATTGGATGGTTCGTGTTCTGGCCCGCGCTTCTCGTCATTTTATATGATTTATGTACAAATGTCTCCGCTTTTCACCCCTCTTTTTGTGTTTTCTTTTTTTTTTCATAATTACATTACTAGAACATCTTCAACTTTGTGTTTAATACCACACAATGTCTTCTTCGCTCGCGCATCATAAAATTAATCAAATACAATCAGTGGCATTAAATAAGGTGTGTGGGGTTCTTTTTTTTTTTTTTTTTTTACAATTTCTTGCATGCATGTTCTAGAATATTTCAAATTCATGATCTGAGAGAAAAGGAATGTTTCGCGGGAGATAGAAACACCGGCATAATGACTTGTTCAGATCTTCAAAACCCTTTCTTCTTTCGTCTCTTCTTTCTTTCTTTTCGATAACGTGTATGGTGGTGTTTTCCACTTACTTCAGTTCCGAAGCACCCCGTGGATCCGGACTCTGTCACGGGACTGATTGACCCCACTGGTGAACAACAGTTGACCTACGGAGAGCTCGAAAGGACATTGCCCTTTACTCTTCCTTCTGAGTTTATTCAAGGTGGGTAACGCTATCTACTTCACAAAAGAATTGATGAAAGCAACAAGTAACAATCTTAATCTGGCTAGCCTTTTGACGCAGCAACAGTAACGTCAAAAAGAACCTGATCAGCATCCCCAGTTGTTTTTGTACTTCTTTGACCAGCACTGGCGTCCTGTCACTGGCCTGGGCGAAACCAAGTGGTCAAAGGCAGCCATGTGACATACTACCTTGACAACGCACACACCACCCACAGTGCGTTCATGTGTAGAGACTGGTTCGCTGAAGTGGCAGAGCGTGACGCCGAGGACATGGGCGGGGTCGTCAAGCGAGTGCTGATGTTCTACCTCGGTGGAGATAGACGGGCACAAGACATCATGGCCCCTTTTGTGGTAGGTCATCTAATCAGTTTAAGGCTCAAATCTTCGGATATCATTCCACACCATATCTCTCTGCTGTACTGTGAACATTTTCATTGTCAATTCATTGTCAACGCTCACAGAATGAATCAGCTGCGGTTGATGAGAGGATAAAAAACGGAGGTCATCCCACTAGTCCGACACCCACGAGTCATACAGCACACGAGTTCGACATTGAAAACAGGTCAATGAGTCATACAGCTCACGGGTCATACAGCCCATGAGTTCGACACTAGGCAAATAAAGCCCATGAGTTCGACACTTGGTAAAAACAACCCACAAGTTCGACAGATACAACACGGGGCTTAATGCGTCTGTCTCGTGGGCCTTGTTTATAGCTTAGTGTCGAACTAATGGGCTGTATGACTCGTGAGCTGTATAACTCATGGGCTGTATGACTTGTGAGCTGTGACTCGTGGGATGCATGACTCGTGGGTGTCGGTCTCATGACGTGCACCCAAAAAACGCACTGTGTTCCACTGGGAGGCTGAACACGCTTGGACCAGGGAGGTGGAAGAGAGACCAAGGAGATACTCGGCCTCGGCGTAGAATCACTAAAACACGTACAATGTTTAAATGGTAGAAAATGTGTTCTTGTATTCTTTGGCCTCCAAGCAAACTATATGTATTGCATGAGAAAGTGTACATTGCCAATCAATGTATCGACTGCAATTGGAAATGCTATCAAATATTCATTCGGGATGAAAGAAGAAAGAAAAAAAATGTATACGTATTGATAATTTCGTTACAGATATTGTGATATATTGAGAGGAAACCATGGTACGCTGATGGGAAAGATGTTGGTTTTGTTTTATCTTGTTTGTTTTTTATTGTGTTTTTTGTTTCTTTTTGTATTCACTATAGTGTTTTATGAGCATCCTATATCTCCTGCTGTGTATGTAGGATATTTCAATATTGTGGGGGTTGTGGTTTTTTTTTTTTTCTTCATTCTAATAATGTATGGTTGTTTTCTCTATGTGGACCCCTCTGAAAACCAGCAATATGGTATTGATAATGTTGAGCAGGGCTATTCAGTCATTTATCATGAAATTGTAACATTTATACGACATTTCTTCATGGATTTTGTAAATGAAAATACAATACAATACAACACACTATAATACAATACAAACGGCCTATATACGTCTGGTTACGAGTTTATCACAAATTTTTACCGGAAAGACAAAAATGAGAAGCAATAATTGGTCCTACGAAACTATGCCTAATTTGTTCATTTAATGGCATGATTTAAAACTACTCGTGAACGAGAAAACTTTAAAGCAAATTATAATCTTATCTTCAGAAGACAATAGAATACAACTGGAAAAAGTGCAGACATTACGTATATCCAAAACAAATCAAATATAGATGCCATTGATTTGGCATACGTTCGCAAGCTAACATATCCATTCACTGAATACGCACACCTCCCTATACACACACATGTACGGAATACTGCACAGTTAACACGAACATGAAATGGTATGCCTTGAAATAAATGCTTATTGTGGCGAGGCAGGCAACTACTTAGATCTTGCCGGATGCACTTGCAGTTAAGATGCCAAAATTCAGGTCAAAGCATGAAATAACTACAAGCTAAACAAAATAGCTGTTAATGCTGATTTTTTTTTTTTGTTGTTGTTATCAATTTCTAGTCTGAAACATCCCTAGAAATTTCAAGTGTCTAGATAGGAACATCCACCGTGAATTTACATTTCGATATGTAAATGCATAATCATAATACCGGTATTCAAGAAACCAATGCCTAATATCCTGTACCTCAAAAGACATTTGTATTCGATACGACTGGCAAGGTGACCGGGGTGTAGGATTACTACCTGTGCTAAAGACAAATTTGAAATCTTGGGGACCACCAACGGTATTTAAACATTATAGATTATTATTTTCGGCTAAGCCCTTTAAATCCAGAAATGATTTGAGTTGAGGTGAGTTGATGTACGAAAGATTTCTGCAAAAGAATTAAGCAAAAGACATGAACTTGTAGATCACCAATACCAAAAGATTGCATACGATACATTTTTTTTCTTTTTGCTGCCTTTTCTTAAATATATCCTTGAACTTGTTATCAGATAGTCGACAATGTCATTTCAATGTTCCTTTTTCCCTATTTTGTGATTGTCACAGGATTTCAGCTTTGATGCAGTGATCTTATGTGGAAATCGGAGTGTAACTGACAAACTCAACGAAGTTATGGGTAAGTGTGGTAAATGACAGCAACAACAATGCAGATTCCTTGATTTCTGAAACAAAACAGATGATTTCACAATTTGAAAATGAAAAAACAAATCAGACAGATTATATATTCTTTATTTTGTCGGTCTCAGTAATTAGGATTGAGACATTACGTTACTCTACACATTCTCTGTAAGGATACTTATTTAGGCAGGCATTGTCACCATGAGAGCAGCAAAACGTGATGGATTTCCAGAAAAAACAAACAAACAAACTAATTGAACTTTCACATATTATTACATTATATTAGTCATGTTTGTGTCCATCTCATTTTTTACATAAAAGACTACAAGAAGCCACCTCTGAAGCTGCCTGCTCTGCTCAAGAAGCTGACTACATTAGCGGATGCATATCGAGACCTGCACAAGAAGATGAAGAGAGAGTCGACTCCTCCAAGCAACAATGGCAAGGTTGGGATTCCCATCATTCGGGTAGCACCGTCCGCCACCGAAGCGCTTCAGTGGGCAGTGGGACCGCTGGATGATAAATACTGCCCCCTCAACGACGGGGTAATGCAGAACCAGGGAGTATCACCGTTCACTGAGCGAGGAGTTCCTCAATCGGCAGATCACCTGCAGATCCTGGTAACGGGCAGCACATACTTGGTTGGCTCGGTACTAAATGTCCTTGATCCATCTCTTGCTACTGGTACCCTGTAGAGCACTAAGGACTCAGGCCCACGTAAGTCGATGTACAGACATTCATTATTCTTGTGGTTCTTGACATTTAGGTCTTCATTGTGCGGATATAACCAACGAAGATTATTGTGGAGGTTATGTCTTCGGTTCTGTATGTTTGTCTGTCGATCTGCCTGTCTATCAGTGTGTGGCCAAGGACTTGAGAAGGGATGATGAATTTTTTACCATAATTTCAGAAACGATTCAATTTTGGGGTCATGAGGTCAAAGACCATAGGTCATAGAAGACATACATTAAGTGTAAGCTCTCAATAATGGTGTTTAAGGTAATTGCCTACAAATGGTGATATTTTAGTAATGGCTGCTTGGCTGCATCTCTTCTTTGATTTGGTTTGATTTGAATGTATTTCCACTTTGTGTTCACAAAAGTAACGTAACAAACATAAATGTATGGGTTACACTGATTATTACTATACAATAACATTTTCTCTTCTTTGTCTTACAAAATAATTGAAATTGGTAAAATAATGACATGACTTATTCCTTTTGTTGTTGCTTTTTACTCGTGTTTATGAGGATTTTTTTTTTTTTGGTGTGTGCGGTGTGTTTTGGTGTGTTTGTGTTATCTTATTTTTGTTCACATAGAGATTCCATAATTAACACTCTTTTCGCATTGATTCTCAAGGATCCTGCAAGCATATTAAATGGCAAACATATCTGTCTTAGTCAAAATCATCAATGTCGAACAAACTTAGTTTTAGAAGCAATACTAAATGGTTCTTTCATTTCTTTGACGATGCTTTGGCAGTAAGAATGATTCAACCATGAAGCTTCTGCCTTTTATCATAACGGTGACATGGAAGAAGCACGGAAATGTATACACTTTCTTTCCAGTGTATTGACATTTTATGCAAAAGACATTACGGTAATACATTGGCAATGTTATAACATATAGAGTTTAAGTTCATAAGTTACCCCTATAATCGATGTGAACTCATCCATATTCAAACGCTGTAAATCTCGAAAGCAAGACTAAAATGTTGTACAAAATCCACTGTTGTCAAAGTTATTTTGTTTACGTAAGTCTGAGAAAAAGTCCTTCAACATTGTTTCCAAACCCACCTCGATCGTGGATGTAGGCATCCTACACTGCAGGCGCTATCGTTTAATTGTAGACAGTATTTAATTATGACCTAAGTCCGCAAATGAAATAAATCATAGTAAAATGGGCTAAGCTGAATGTGAAACTTTTAAATGTGACTTTTTAAAAGATTCTCATATGTAAGTAATAGACATTTTATCTTAAATCAACGATTGTTTATTTATCAGTATGACTCTATAAGAATTTGCTCTTAATTTGTAATCATTTTATAGTTATGTCATTGATTCCTATTGATTTATGAGTTGCTTCGCATTTAGAAGTTAGACATTTTTATGTGATTTCATGATATATTATAGATGTGGAAAAAAACGTATAGTAATACACCTTATCATCACCCTTTGTTTCATTCAGAAACCGTTGCTTTGTTAAGCTAAGAAATCTTATTACTTCACATCGTTCTTCAACATCCGCCGATGTGTTAATACCCAGTGTTCTATCATGTCCACGATTTTTAATCATGATTTAAATTCATTATTATTATTATTATTTGTATTAGCCTTAACAACATACATTACAAGTTATGAAACAAAGCACAAAAAACGAAATCCTGGCTAAATTATATTGATCATAGTTATAGTGATAGAAATATAAGTCGTATAGCAATCTTTCAGTTCTGCCTTACTTGCTTGTCATACTGTTGGTGATTGAAATTCTGTTTGCTCAAAACATGGAGTCGGTTGTTGTTTTTTTACTTCAATAGCATTTTTCATGGACTCTGCACTCGTCACATGACTTTTTTTATTACATGTTATTCAAAGGGTTATGGGAACAAAAGTGGCAGATAGGCTTCAACACTTCCAAATGCTTCGTTATGACTGTCACTCACAAGTCAAGACCCCCTCAGTTTAGTTACTCCATGGGAAACAACACACTAAGTAGAGTCGATCATCACCCATACCTTGGAGTTGAGTTGACATCGGATCTGTCTTGGACCATGCATATCAACCAAGTAATCAACAAAGCCAACCGTCAGCTTGGTACACTGAGAAGGAATTTGTACAGCTGCGACATACAAAGTGTTGTGTATACATCACAATTACATGTAAAACAATGGTGTATATTCATGTCATGTCAAAACGACTGGTTACAAGACTAGTGTGCAAATAAACCAGAGACACACATGTGAACTGCAGACAACTTGTGTCATGTCTTCTTTAATGTCTACCCTAAAGACATTACACAAACCAAGGCCAGAGCTTATATCACTCTGGTACGCCCACTCTTGGAATACTGTCAAGCAGTTTGGGACCCAAGTCAACAAAACAACAAACAAGCAATTGAAAAGATCCAAAAAAGAGCTGCAAGATTTGCATGCAACAATTTTGACAGATCAGCTGATTGTAACAAATGTGATGAAGCGACTGGAATGGCCGGGAAAGCCTCGAGAGACGTAGAATCAAATCTCGCCTTCTCGTCTTCTATAAAGAGACCCAAGGATTAATCCCCACCAGCAATATTAAACATGTACAAAGCTCCAATTCGACTAAGAGAAAACCATCCACAAGGTACTACTCCAAGAAATTTGTGTATGACCATATAAGAGCAAATAAGAGCTGCTACCGGCAGTCTCTATACCCAAGGACAATCCCCCACTGGAACAACCTCCCAGATAATGTAAGAGAAGCTTCTACAATCCAAAAATTTAAAGACCTTCTTGAAAATATCAAGTTTGAATAAGATATGCCTCCGACTCAAGCATATATTGCTACCTACATGTACGGGATAGCCACACCAGGCGTTTGTACATCAACGATATCAAGATCAAGATCAAAGACTTTCTATTCATGCTTGGAATTTCCCAACTCAAAAGAAATCCAATCAATAATCAGGCCATGAAGATAGCACAATGACACGATTCGTTGCAATGTCAGATACGTTTCCCTTTTGAATTCTTGTTTTTGCTTCCCATATGCACTCTAAACACATACAGGCAGGCTTACATTATGCTCGTTGAATATCCCCCAACTTTTTAAGCTTTTTTATTTAGAGAGCTGCTCCCATAAAAGAGCTTATGATCACGGTGAACGTAAGTTCTGCCTGTGTTCTGTGTATATGTAAGCGAGTGGGTGAACGCGTGGCTCGCGGGTGCGTGTATGAGTAAGGACTGAAATCAGTATTGTATCAACTACGTGCCATTGTATGGGATATCAACGTTCGCTTTTCATTCGGTCAGGTCTCATGTTTTGAACGAGACGGTCACCGTTCCTGCGTGGGAACCATCACCGGATGATCGTAATGTTTTGAGGTTTCAGCTCTCACCCGAGCAAAAAGTCAATAATGAGATATTGCAATCATTCATCGTGTCCCGTCATCACATCTTGTGTCGTCCTTAAATCATTTTTACACTTTCTTCTTAAATATCAATCTCTGTTCATCAACAGTGTTTACATGTGTGCTAATTCATACCCATTACCTTTACTTGTGAAATGCAATCAATATGGGTCAGGGGTTATCTTCCACTGCATGGGCAGGGTAGTCCCTTCCCCATTCAATGACACATTACATCAGATATGATTCATTCCTTGCTACCAAAACAGTGATCGACAATTCGTGTTCTTAAATATGACAAGATGTAACACACACACACACACAGACACACACACAGACACATACACATACAATGAGTGGAATATATCCGTAGAACTTCTCTCAGGACTTCGTACTATCTCCAGAATTCTTAAACTGGACACCATGCCCTCCCCCCCCCCCCCCCACCTATAAGAATCTGTCTTTCAGGAACTAGAACTGATAGGGCTGGACCTATGTATAGATACAATGATGACTGTTCACAATTTCACGTTTGTTCATGGCAGATCTGCCCCCTAAAAAACAAACAAACAAATCCACACACACACGTACACAAACAAACAAAAACGGGGCTGTGGGGCGGAACAATTTAGACCCTTTTTGTATAATAATTGTTCCTTTCTTTTCAAAATGATTACATTCAAATTTTCATCAATCTGGCAGGTATCGCTAGGGTAATAGAATTAATATTTGTACAATGGGTACAATGACCCACTTCAGGGCCCCCAGGGGCTCCGGAACTCCCAAATTGGAGAATCTTCAAAGATATCACCTTCTCTAAAACATACACGATATAAAGTAAAATGCTTTATAGGTAAGTAAATCTTGCGCGTGCTGTTCCAAGTTTGTTTATGTCAGATCCAGAGCTATACCCCTGTTATTGCGGGAGAGTGGGAGAGGGGTGCATCAATCAATTGATTTTTCACATTTTCATCTTCTTGAAAACGCATGATCAAACTTGTCACTCAACTTGGCAAGTGGATCACTATAGGGTAATATAACATAAAGCCTATGATATTCTAGATTATTGGCTCCACTGGCATGATGCCACCTTTGGTGGCCTCCAGAGGACCAAGAAGCTCCCACAGTAGAAAAACTTCACTATACATTTTTCTTCTTTTCTTCTTTGTGTTCCACGTTTGCATGCCTGGCTCAATGGACGGCTTGCCAACCGTGTAAATTTTATTCAAACGCACAACCCCTCACAAGCCGATTGATGAATCGCAAGAAAATATAATAAAACAAAAAAAACATCCCAAAACAAACAAGCCAAAGTACAAGCGTCAAAGTCATACCTTTGTAAAAAGATTTGCCATCACAGCAAAGCTTGCATTTTTATGTCATTTAATTGATTTGATGTGATTTATTGGCTTGGGCATTACCATTGTGTTTATATATAGTATTATGTATATTTATATATACATATATTTATATATATGCACATGCTGTTGATAATGCAATTTTGTATCCATTCGATTCACAAAGTTTTGTGTAACGAAAGTGAACACATGGGGTACAAAACATAATAGAAAAGGGCTGAAGCTTGAGCATAACTTGATTTGCTCGCAACCCTTTTCATAATACATATACAAAGAGAAAAAACTGGGAGGTGTGATTTGCGTATTTGCTGCTTTCAGAAAAGGTTTGCCTACTTGTTAACATAAAATAATGTTCAGCACATCGTTCAGTTTCTGTTCTCTATTCATGATATTGGCACTTCTGTTAAAAAGTAATACATGGCTGTGAAAAACAGCATTTTCCAAAAAGCTCCTATGTTTTCTGTTATGAGAATAGATGTGGCAGACAGGATTTACACTACGGTGAACAACTACAAAACCCCCCAATAAACATGTACATTAGTGGGGGTGCTTTCAAGTTTATTATGCCCTTGGGGAAAGGAGCAAATCACGGACCATTTTTTTCACATTTTGGACTTCTCTTTCGAAACGCATACTTCGATATAGTTAATAACGCTATTTTCTACGAACTTGGCAGGTTTTATCGATAGAGGCATATACAGATCCAAATACACACCATGCCTCATTGGTGGCCCTCAAAGCTCCCCAAGTTTGCTAAAATTACAAGGAGATAATAACGTATTACTATTTTTCTCAATAAACCGTAACTGTAGACGATTTATTCTAGAAACATTTTTATTATAACCGTTGTTCACATTTTGTATATCCAACAATACTTAAAGGCATAAGTTACCATATTTTGCAGATAAAACAAAAACCAGCATTAGTGCTTCAAAATAGTTCTAAAATGTGAGTTAGAGATAGAAACAACCAATGGAAAAGTTTGAACATTTACAATCAATGTTAAGTATTGTTAAAATTAATATACAAAATGAAAACAATAGTTGTAATGAAAATGTTTCCAGACTAAACCGTCTACAGTTATGGTTTAATGAGAAAAATAGTGATATCTCCTTATATTTTAGGCTTTATTGCAAAAGAATTTATATGGTAGGACGACAACTGACCTACGCATATCCATCAATAGTGATATCTTGAATATTTTTTAAATCACTGCTCCCAAAGGTAAACAGTACCTTTAACACTGATTATGCTGATTGACAATTTAACAAAGGTTATTTCTTATGCCTAACTCACATTTTAGAACTATATTGAATCACCAAAGCTGGGTATTTGCTTCGTCTGCAAATGGTAAATGATGCCTTTAAAACCTATTTTCTCCTCTTCTTTAGAATACTAAACTCTCTGTATCCGTAACAATATTCATAACTGTATAATTTTGATGCACATATACATGTAAACTCGCAAGCAATACCATCTGATGCACGACTAAGAGTATGAGTATCATTTATAAAAATGATACACGAATTGCTTCGTTGGTAAGGAACAAAATCCTTCAATGCTGACAGGCAAAAAAAAAAAAATCTTCATCACACCATTAATGTTTGCTCATTGCAGAGCAGTAAAGGGGGTATCTCACTGAGTTGCGAATATTTACGAGCGTAAATAGCGAATTGTAGGGAATTTCAGGATTCGTTAATACTTGCGATCAAATTCGCAAAGAGCTTTCATGGTCGTAAGCAGGTTTTTTGGCAACAAGAAGAACAAAAAAACGCTTACGACCATGAAAACTGCGAAATTGATTACAATCGCTTACGAATTCGATTGCAACTGTTAAAGAACTTTCACGGAACCTAAAATTCCGTAGAATTCGCTATGTTCGCAAACATTCGCCGCTCAGTGAGATACCCCGTGAAAGCATGTGTCAAAAACACAATTTGATTGCATGCTGTAGAGAGGCCCCATGTTAACAAAACATATTATACAACGTCCAAGTAGATCCTTGTAATTTGATTGGAGGATTGTTGGCGACGTGATATTCAATACGTACTCCATTCAACGCGCCGTGCAATTTTGGTTCTATTTTTGCGTGCAACTTGGTTCGATTTTTTCGTTCTATTCCACGGTTCGAGAAATTGTACGGTACTGCATGTACTGTGTGTTGCATATTGAGGATCGCATGCAGCTAGCGCAGTGTACGTGTGCGGTACATGCATGCGCGTATGTAGGCCTACGTAGTGCTAGTGTACGTGTATGAGCGCTAGCTGTGACCTGTATCTACACTGATTGCACAAGCCAGAAAGAGAATCGCAGTGGATCCACATGTAAGTGTGGCTATATTTTTCATACATATATAGACTTCTAGGCTTATTTAGACCTACCCAACAATCCTCCAACCAAATAACAAAGATCTACTTGGACGTTGTATAAAGCAAATAGTGTATGGTTTTACTCGTGCAATGGAACAAGATTTCGCACTCGGTGAAAGATGAGGCGCACTATTCAACTCGGATTCGCCTCGTTGAATAGAACGCCTATATCTTTCACCTCGTGCGAAATCTCGTACCATTGCACTCGTGACCATTCACTATTTGTATAATATCGAATGCCAAATACACGAAATCACACAGTTACAGATGATGAACTCCGTTTGTTGCGACACGGATTGACGCCTCCGGCTCGGGGCGACAATATTTGACGGAGTTGGCGTCACGGATTGTCGTCTGGCGACAATCCGTGACGCTTGTGCAGTTCCCAATTTTTGACCTCGATGGCGACAATCTATGATGCCAAAAAATTTGTTGCGACAAGGATTGTCGCCCCGTCAAAGATTGTCGCCCCGGGCTCGGGGTGGTTGCTCCGGTGTTAAGCTTTGGTGGGATGGGTATGACTGGTAAGTTATGCGTATGTGTGTGTGTGTGTGTGTGTGTGTGTGGTGTGTGTGTGTGTGTGTATTTGTTGTGAGCTGCATGGTATGTGCTGTGTATGATTTGTAGGTGTATGAGTTTCCGTATAGTTGTGTGTGTGTGTGTGTGTGTGTGTGTGTGTGTGTGTGTGTGTGTTTGGAGTATAATAATACAATATGTAGAAACTGTGCATCTGTGGTGGTTGTATAGTGGCAGTGGTTTGTTTGTTTGTGTGTATACGTGTGCCTGTATGCGTGCGTGTGTATGTGGTATATAGTGGCGTATGTGTATATCAAAGGGTATGTGATGGTGCGTGTTTATGGGCGCAGTTTTGTGCCTGCATGAGTATCTGAGGGGTTTGGTGTTCGTGGGCTACGTAGGCCATACGTAGTATGTGTGTTGTGTGTGAGCGTTCGTGTGTCTACGTAAAGCCCCAGTCACATAATGCTCTGCGTCCGGCGTTTGGCGACAATTGTCGTCTGGCGACAATCCGTGACGGGGGCGACAATCCGTGTTGCAACATCCGTTCTTCAAAACAGCTTGAGATCATGAAGGGTCGTCAGGCATGAAGGTCACATGAACCCACAACAAAAAGCACACGTGAAGAGATTCTTTTGTGACACGCGGTTCTTTCAAGTTCGCAGAGATACACCCCATTGGACTCCTCATTTTAGACATGTCAGAAACTTTGAGCGTGCTACAAAGTAATGGTCTCAATACGCTATATATATGCACTGGCCATTATATTGCTATGAGAAACGTTACACTCTCTCGAATCTCTCTTTCGGCGCAATTTATACTATAAGAATAATTAAAATGCCCATTCGTTTATAATCACTGATTTTTGACACCAGGACTTCGTTGAAAGGGAATTTGAGAGAATTTGAGAGAATCTGGATTTAGCCAAATCGAAAAAAAAAAGATGTACTGATGGGGTCTTAGTCGTATTCAATGTCACATTTTTCTTCTTTTTTTGTTTCTAACTATTTTTGTAAAGATATATCACTACCTGTTGAAGAATGAGACCATTCCCAACGTTGAGCCAACTGTTTTTCTATGATTAAAAGTTAGATGTCTTGGATCACCATGTTAAAGTTAACAAAGGCGTTGTTTGGTAATTGGGAAGGATATATTTCTTCGTCAATAGGTATTTATCCATAGCTATACATCTTCATGATTGTGCTGCCCTTTGTTCTTGCAACCAGCAAACATGCAAAACTTTATACTTTATCAGCGGTGAAGCTCTGTCGGTAGGGCGTCTACCTCATGATCAAAAGGACCCCGGTTCGATTCCCGGGTCCCGCTGAGCAATGCTTCGTGTAATCATACCGTCCCCTCTGGTAAGAAGCAAAACACTCTGTCCCTTGGATGGGACACAAAATGGAGGTCCCGTGTGTGAGAGAGTTACTACTCATGCACGTAAAAAGATCCCGCTTCATTTATTCATTACAAAGAAACAGGGTGTTTAACCCAGATGGAAATCAAACAAGCTAACAAGCCAACAAACTAAAAAACAAATTGATTGAATAAACCTACATTACTTTGCTTTATATGTATATATATATATATATATATATATATATATATATGAATAAAGATATCATGAAAGCCCTTGCTTTGGAATGATGATAATACAAGTGACCATTAGTCAAATATAAAGCAAGATGTTCCAAAGCAAAATAATGATAAACCTAAGATTTTTTTTTGTCTGAAAATGTTACGCTGTATTCGAATTTTCTTTTGCAGAGTTGATGCAACCGAAGAAGCGCTGTTTGACACCAATTGATGGCGTTCATGTTTTTGAACCAGAATATGAAAGCCTGTACGTTTTTAGAAATTTGTGTTCGTTAAGAACATCTGACTGAAATGTTGTTTTCGCAAACTATAGATATGTTGTCTGCAAGTGAATAAGTCGGTTTAGCGCTTAGAGATATTTCATGTGATAATGCGCTATATAAATGTTGTGAATTATTACTATCATTATGTGTATAAGGTATATTTTCATTTACGATTTTGCACATGATAAATAATACTTGTTTTTGCGCCTCTCATAATGTGATGGTTTTGTCAGATATTATTACCTTCTGTGTCGTGTGAAATGTTCTAAAACTTTTTCAACAGAAACGCTTGAGCGGTTTTCTCAGCATAAAAAATTCAACATGTTTTGAAAAAGTTTATCAAGGTGTCAAAGTGTGTGGAAGAGGTAAAAGCTGAGGCAAATCAAATCGATCAAATCTATATGACTTCATTTTTTTTTTCGGGTATTGCAGTGTATAATGTATTTTTTCTGCCCCCGCTATTCTATCATTGACATTAAAAGGCAAGTGCTGTCTGCATAGAAAGACACCTTAAGCCCCAGTCACATAATGCTCTGCGTCCGGCGTTACGTCCAAAAAAGTCATTTTTTTTTTCTGCGGACTCCCGCGGATCCTTTGCCGTCACCAGGAAATTTGTTCAAAACATACGGGGGGGAAATGCGGGCAATACGAACAGATACGACCAGATGCGAATACTTGCGTCCACTTGCGGATATTCTTACGGATTGGCACGTAATAGTTTTGAACACTTGCGGAGAGTTGCGGATATTTTCGGATAGTTACGGATAGTTACAGATTGTTATATATAATTGTGGACAATATGGTTTTCTCTGACGATCCCTGCTAAGTCAGTGTATTATGACAGCAAGGCTATCACATATTGGACTGTCTTGCATTGTACACTGGGGAAAACTGAAATTGAATGACGTATAATACAAGTTGTGAAAAAATCGTAATCCTATAATTTGCTTTACAGTAATAAAAGGTATATGAAGTTTTGAACTTGAAGTTGCAATTTCATTTGTGTAACTCAATCTATTATATGATTAAGCGTCATAAATGTAAAGAATACATAACATAATTATACCACAAATAAAATACAATATAGATTGATATGTTAAACATTAGAGAAGCAGTCATAGAATAGACAAACTGTGGTTACGCTGTCATTGTGCAGCGATATTCATGACTTTTATACTGTTATGGGTTATGTTAAGGAGAGTTTTATAACAAATCAATGCTTATCAAATTTCCAGAAAAAAAGACATTAGGACTTTCAAACACCCCTCCGACGCACAAGTACTATATATATATATATATACATATGTGTGTGTGTGTGTGTGTGTGTGTGTGTGTGTGTGTGTGTGTGTGTGTATGTGTGTGTATGGAGCCTATAAAGTGGGTAAGATTACAGAGAAATATAGGTTTTCCCGGCCAATTTCGCACTTTTGTCAGTCCATTTGATTAAAGGTTCATTCAATTTAGCGAAAATCCTCGGTCACTGCACATTCTGTCATTCAAAATTGCAAGTTGGTCGTTCAATTTAGCATTTCGATCAATGAAATTTGCACGTGTGCCTTTCGAATTCGTAAAACGGGCATTCAAATTGGCACGTGCTCTTCAGTCATTCAAATTCGCCAGCACTGGCCGAAAGGGGTATTTCAGTCATTTAATTTCGCGTATGGACAGTCAAATTCCAAACATGTTCATTCAAATTAACGTCATGTTATTTCTTTTTTGAAAAGGTAATAACATTTAAACGCGTATTTCTATGTGACTTTTTTGTTTCATACACGCACTGTTAAGCAGTAAAAGTATCATATTTTTGACCCTATTCAACTCGAGTTTGTTGTTCTGTAACGCCCCCTTTCTTTCATACATGTCATTTTAGGCCTACATGTACCAATACTACAGATTAACTTCATCTTCTTACAGTCATGACAGCACAAGTTAGATATAGACGTATTTCTCAAGAAGAAAGAAAAAGAATTATAGGAACATTTGATGATCATAACCTTGACTTCCTAGAACTGGCCGACACACTCAGAATAAAGCGCTCAACGGCCAGATAAGTTGTGGCCACATGATGCACTATCTTCGGACTAAAAGACTCACTAAACAAATTGAAGAAAAAAAAACTGTTGCCAGAATCTCTAAAATGAGTACGAAAATATGAAATGTAATGACGCTTGCAAAACAATAACTTTGTTGAAAAAAAAAACTGAAGAAAGAACCAAAGCATAAACATGCGTGCTAAATTGACTGCAAAAGATGTTAAATTGGATGCCCAAAAATGAATTTGAATGAACGAGTGCAGCATGTCCGTGATCACGTGACTATATCATTCTAAATTGAATGAAAGAATAACGAAAAGGTGCTTGTTTTACGAATTTCAATTGAAAAAGTGTTGATTAGAATGAGGAGAAATGTAATTTGAATGTTCCAAAATGAATTTGAATGAAGAGATCATGAAATTGAACTACCGAACATGTCATCTACGCTAAATTTTGCTAAATTGAATGCAGCAATTAGGAATTGGACTGACAAAAGTGCGATATTGGCCGGGAAAACCTATATTAGATTCGTTCTCATTTTATATAGTTATCGTTGTCCCACACCTTCCCCGGTCAGAAAAGTGAATAAAATGCTGTCACCCCATCCCCTACCCAAAATATTGCCTTTTTCGAAAAAATACATATTCAAAGAGTGCAAGAAAAAAAAAGTTCAGCACAAGGGACAACCGATGTCATGAGTAGGCCTATGGGTGCCACCTGAAATGATCATTTTATAATTTGACCATGCGGTTCTGTCTCTCCACCGCTCCGTCAGTGTTGTAGCATTCCTTCAGGTAAATGCGCTGCAGCTTGGCAACATGAGTTGTGTGGCTTCCCACGAGTCTCTGTGTTCCCATGCGAGTGGAAAACGGAAAACGTCGAAGGACGTAATCGTCCGCAGCATCCGTAACTGTCCGCAAATATCCGTAAGCGGACGAAAGTGTTGTGATACGTTAACTTGCGGTTAATTTCGGATACTTACGGTAGACGTAAACGAACGCAAACGGACGGGAGGTAAAACTTTTTGCGGATGGTCTGCGTCCAAGCTACGGGTAGTTACGTTCAGTTACGGATAGTTACGTTTGGTTACGGTTACTTGCATAAGTTTGCATCCGTGGAGTCCCTCTGCGAAATTTTGAACATTTCAAAATTTCGCAGGCTTGCCGCCGTCATTTTGCGTTTCTTTACGGATGAGTTACGGACAGTTACGTCTACATACGTCCCTGCGGATGCCCGCGTCCACGCTGCGTCCCCCTGCGTCCACTCATTCGTATCTATCCGCGGCAATCCTTGCCGCCAGCCCTCGTCACGGATTGTCGCCAGACGATAATCCGTGACGGGGGCGACAATCCGTGTCGCAACATCCGTTCTTCAAAACAGCTTGAGATCATGAAGGGTCGTCAGGCGTGAAGGTCATGAACCCACAACAAAAAGCACACGTGAAGAGATTCTTTTGTGACACGCGGTTCTTTCAAGTTCGCAGAGATACGCCCCATTGGACTCCTCATTTTAAACATGTCAGAAACTTTGAGCGTGCTACAAAGTAATGGTCTCAATACGCTATTATGTATGCACTGGCCATTATATTGCTGTGAGAAACGTTACACTCTCTCGAATCTCTCTTTCGGCGCAATTTATACTATAAGAATAATTAAAATGCCCATTCGTTTATAATAACTGATTTTAGACGCAAGGACTTCGTTGAAAGGGAATTTGAGAGAATTTGAGAGAATCTGGATTTAGCCAAATCGAAAAAAAAAAGATGTACTGATGGGGTCTTAGTCGTTTTCAATGTCACATTTTTCTTCTTTTTTTGTTTCTAACTATTTTTGTAAAGATATATCACTACCTGTTGAAGAATGAGACCATTCCCAACGTTGAGCCAACTGTTTTTCTATGATTAAAAATTAGATGTCTTGGATCACCATGTTAAAGTTAACAAAGGCATTGTTTGGTAATTGGGAAGGATATATTTCTTCGTCAGTAGGTATTTATACATAGCTATACATCTTCATGATTGTGCTGCCCTTTGTTCTTGCAACCAGCATTATAGATACTGGCTTAAGTGGACATAACTCGGTGTGACTCTTAGTCATACTGTCGGTTGAAACTTCCATCTACTTTCCTCACAGTACATTCGCCCTGCCACATAATATTAAAGCGTCTATGGCCCATATCCACACCAACTGTATACTCAAAAAGGCACAAGCGCATAGAATAATTCTAGTGAACACTTCTACAATCCATCCAACAATCACGGCGTTTGTACGCTTTTAGGGTTAAGAAAAGGAAGAATGTCACAATATACCAAGGGCAATGCAATTGTTGTTTTCTAGACATACTGATTTTCTCCTAAAATTTCCAGCTTGGCTGCAATGGGTCTGGTTGAATGTAAAGAGAGAGAGAGAGAGGGAGAGAGATAGAGGGGGGGGGGGGGAGAGGAAGTCAAAGAATGAGCCTAAAAAGTACGACGAATATAAAGAAGTTGAGGGCTGAGTTTGAGTTTTAGTTTGAGTTAATTTAATTTCAACACCGTGGCTGATCTCAGCCAAAGGCTGTTCGTCGATGAGTATTATTATCATCCGATAATCATAGAATGCAACATTTTTATTATGTCATTCATTCCTTAATGAGTAGTAAAATGTGATATGAACTGAAATCGCCAAATTCATTTATTATTGAGAAAAAAATAACAAGGCAAACAATCATGCAAAACTTTATACTTTATCAGCGGTGAAGCTCTGTCGGTAGGGCGTCTACCTCATGATCGATTCCCGGGTCCCGCTGAGCAATGCGCTATATAAATGTTGTGGATTGAGCAATGCTTCGTGTAATCATACCGTCCCCTCTGGTAAGAAGCAAAACACTCTGTCCCTTGGATAGGACACAAAATGGAGGTCCCGTGTGTGAGAGAGTTACTACTCATGCACGTAAAAAGATCCCGCTTCATTTATTCATTACAAAGAAACAGGGTGTTTAACCCGGTGAAGTGGTCCCATCATACAACTGGACCGCATGGAAGATCAGGTATTGTAGCTTAATATGGGCTATCCAGCCATTTTCTCAGATGGAAATAAAACAAACTAACAAGCTAACAAACTAAAAAACAAATTGATTGAATAAACCTACATTACTTTGCTTTATATATATATATATATATATATATATATATATATATATATATGAATAAAGATATCATGAAAGCCCTTGCTTTGGAATGATGATAATACAAGTGACCATTAGTCAAATATAAAGCAAGATGTTCCAAAGCAAAATAATGATAAACCTAAGATTTTTTTTTGTCTGAAAATGTTACGCTGTATTCGAATTTTCTTTTGCAGAGTTGATGCAACCGAAGAAGCGCTGTTTGACACCAATTGATGGCGTTCATGTTTTTGAACCAGAATATGAAAGCCTGTACGTTTTTAGAAATTTGTGTTTGTTTGTTTGTTTGTTTGCTTTTATTTCTGCATTCAATCAAATGCAATTTGAATGCAAACTTCAAAAAGTACAAAGACAAAGAATAACAAGTGCAGTGAAATAAATCGATAACAGTACATAAATAGATTCACATAGGTGATTGCATTGAGCAATGTTGATACACAGAAACATGAAATAAAATATACAGTATTTTTCAGTAAACAACAGAGATAATTGAATGCAGGAGACCACCATCATAAGCGATTAAACTTGAAATGGATGGAGGCCTCATAAAATGACTATCCAACGACATAACTCTCTTGGAGGAAGGTGATCAGGTGAGTGCAGTGCAGTTGCAGGTGAGAGTGCAAGATGCAGTTGAAGGAAGAAAATAGAGATTGACAATAAGATGACAATCTATACTATAAATATTTGTTAGCTCAATTGGTTTGGAGAATATAATTGTATCAAATATCGTTTAAGTGAAGCTTTCAAAGAATAAATACTTGAACAAGACTTTATATTATCCGGGAGATTATTCCAAATATCCGGACCCGAATATCTTATAGATTTATGTGTCACTAATAATTTGGGATTCAAAAGGTGGAAATTTCTACATATACGAGTAGGGTACGAATGGACAGAAGTATTGAACCTAAACATGTTATCAAACGATGATGGAAGTTGATGATGTATATATTTGAACATAATTACTGCTACTTGAATAATATTCAAATCAAAAACCTTCAATGTTTTAAGCTCATGAAATAAAGAATCAGTATGAGCCAGAAAATGCGATTCTGTACAAATACGTATAACTTTCTTTTGTAATTTAAATATAGAATTTATTTTGGTAGAGCCGCAAGTACCCCATACAACATTGCAATAACTTATATATGGGAGAATTAAGGAATTATATAATAGAAATAAAGTTGAACGAGGAAGAAAGAACTTCAGCTTGGAAATTATCCCTATATTTCTAGAAATACACGTTGTAACATGATGTAAATGCTCATTCCAAGTCAAACTTTCATCTATATATACTCCTAGAAATTTTGAATTCATTTTCTTTTCTAATGGGATATCATCAATGTTAATATGTATCAACGTATCTTCATTATGAGAATGAAGTTTGAAATGAATAAAATGAGTCTTTTTTATATTCAAAGAAAGTTTATTAGACTTAAACCAATTTGATACGTTCCTAATTTCAATATTTAGAGTGTCATTTAAAATCTTAAGATCTTTATGAGAATAAAATATATTCGTATCGTCAGCAAATAGAACAAAAGAGAGAAGAGAGGATGTATTTATAATATCATTAACATAAAGAAGGAATAATAATGGGCCTAGAATTGAGCCTTGAGGAACACCACATTTAATTAAAAGGGGGTCAGATTCACAACCATTAAAAATAACATATTGTCTTCTATTAGTTAGATAATCTTTAAGCCATAAATGTGCTTGTCCTCGAATACCATAATGACTAAGTTTCGTGAGTAAAATAGAATGATCAAGAGTATCGAATGCTTTACTCAAATCACAAAATATACCTGCAACATGTTCTTTGTTTGCAAAAGCACTCGTAATTTTGTCATAAATTTGTATTAGTGCTAAATCAGTTGAATAATTTTTTCTGAAACCATATTGATTGGGAATAAGTAAATCATACTTATTAATAAATTTAAGAAGTCTATTATAAACAATTTTTTCTAAGATTTTGGATATACTAGGCAATAAAGAAATAGGACGATAATTGCTAATTTCATGAGGATCATCTTTTTTATGTACAGGATTAACTTTCGCTATTTTCAGCAGATCAGGGAAAATACCTTGTGATAAAGAAAGATTAAATATATAACTTAACGGTTCTGCGAGTGGATAAACTATTTCTTTCAATAACATCATACTTATTTTATCAGAGCCACAAGATTTAGAGCTATTTAAAGATTTAGTGATACTAATGATTTCACTGGGACTTGTTGGATTAAGATAAATAGACTCTTGATTTTGGTCAAAAAGATAATCTGTAAAATGAGCAGAAGTATTGCTAATTTTAGTAGCAAATTCCGGACCGATATTAACGAAAAATGAGTTAAATGAATTAGCATACATATTGGGATCATTTATTTTAATACCGTTTAATGTGATATCATCCGTTGGCGGAGAATCAGGCTTTTTACCTAGGACCTCTTTAATAATTTTCCATGTTGCATTAATATTCGAAGAAACCTTTTTCATTCTGTCAGAAAAATATAATCTGCGGGATAAACGAATCAATTTTGTCAATTTATTTCGATAAACTTTATACATATTCAAATTAAATTCAGTTGGGTTACGAATGTGTAACTTATACAAAAAATTACGAGTTTTTATGGATTTCAAAATACCTTTTGTAATCCAAGGATTTCTTGGTTTATTTCGGTTAATTTTTATTCTGCATAAAGGAATATTATTTTCATAATAATATAATAATTTATCATTAAAACATTTATATGCCAAATTAACATTGTTAATACTATAAATATTTGTCCATTCCTCTAAAAATAAATTCTGTTTCAATAATTCTACATTACGTTTTGACTCTTTATAATACCATATTTTATCATGTAATTTATTACGACCCACTTTACATTCACAAATTGAAAATATTGGTAAATGATCAGAAACTTCAGAACATAATATACCCCCCATAATTGTATTATTATACACATTCGAAAATATATTATCAATCTGAGTTGACGAGTGTGGATTTATCCTGGTGGGTTTATTGATAATTGACATAAACCCATATGAATACATTAAATGCATAAAATTAAGGGAATTATTGTTATCGGATGTGGGCGAAAAGTTAATGTTGAAATCACCAAAAATAAAAACATGTTTACTTTCATTACCTATCTTATGGAGATATAAATCCAATTCATCACAAAATAATTCACAATTCAGATCAGGAGGTCGATAGATTAAACCTATAATAACATTTTTAGAGAGTGGGTTCTCAATTTCAATAAATAACGTTTCTGCATATCTTAACGTGATTTCAGAACGGATTTTGAACTGTAAATTTTGCGCAATATAAAACGCAACACCGCCACCCCTTTTTCCTTGACGATCAGCCCTAACTAATTTATGATTGGGTAAATTAAAGATATCTGGGGAGTTTTGATGTAACCAAGTTTCACTTATTCCAATAACAGAAAATTCAAAATTGTTTAAAGAGTGCAAAAGATTTTCCAAATATTCAAAATTTTTATTCAAACTCCTAGAGTTTATATGAAGAAGTGAAATATTATCTGAACTATACGATACAATATCATTGAATTCAAGGGGTGTGTAATATTTACTGTCGCGCACAGGCATAACGTCATCAGGAATATCGGGGGTATTCATATGTGACGCCATTCTGTAATACAGAAATGTAAATTACCGGAGATTTGAGAGACAACAACTGCATAGGTGCTAATGTGCATTTTGCAAGTGCATACTACTGTGCAGGTGTGTGTACAAAGTGCAAATGTGTGTGGGGTTTCAATATACAATATTCGTTAATATACAATATTCGTTAAGAACATCTGACTGAAGTGTTGTTTTCGCAAACTATAGATATGTTGTCTGCGAGTGAATAAGTCGGTTTAGCGCTAGAGGTATTTCATGTGATAATGCGCTATATAAATGTTGTGAATTATTATTATCATTATGTGTAGGTATATTTTCACTTATGATTTCGCACATGATAAATAATAATTGTTTTTGCGCCTCTCAGAATGTGATTTCTTTTTCAACAGAAACGCTTGAGCGGTTTTCTCAGCATAAAAAATTCAACATGTTTTGAAAAAGTTTATCAAGGTGTCAAAGTGTGTGGAAGAGGTAAAAGCTGAGGCAAATCAAATCGATCAAATCTATAGGACTTCATTTTTTTTTTTCGGGTATTGCGGTGTAAAATGCATTTTTTCTGCCCCCGCTATTCTATCATTGACATTAAAAGGCAAGTGTTGTCTGCATAGAAAGACACCTTACTGTTATTTACGCACAAAGGGAAATCAATTGTGTATAAAATTACCTGCAAGGCCCTAAATACGAAACACTGAGGTCCTTCCACACGTTATTGCCTGTGGTCTAGCTTGGACCCCATTGACAACAACACGCTGATAGGTGTGATCTTTCATCTGGCACCATGCATTCAATCAAAGATTCAGCAAGGCCTTATAGATGAATTCTGTGTAAGAGAGTGACATGTAAATATTAATACAGTTGATCAAATATGATTTTTTTCCACGACTTTTGCTATCACTCGTAAAACAGATATTGCTTTGTTATGTGACCTACTCGTATACGCCTTTATAAAATGGAAATGCGAGATTTTTTTTTTTCTACGACCACGACGACAATGGAACTAGATTTTCCTCTATTGACGCAATGCAAATGTAAGTTTACGTTTTCTATTCATATTCAGCAAAATATTTCTAGAGAATTTATTGCAGGCATTGTCAAAGCCAGAGGCATAGAAAGACTTTTCGAATGTGCAAATTATCGGTTTCTTTGATATCCATGAACTTTATCTGAATTCTACACTCTGACAAAAATTATGAGCACAGACACGTTTTCAAAATAATGTCTTGCATTGCTTTACCAAAATGTGTATTGAAATATTCAACTCTTTACTCTTTATTGTGGATTCTTCCACTTTCAGTTTTGACCTGTATTAGTTATTCTACAAACAGTACTTCTCGATTCTTTGGAAAGACAAAGCTCAACCACAAATTTCCACAAATGATTATCAGAATTACTATTTTTAAGTGATCCTACGGGTAATAAATGCTCTCTTAGCTCTACATCTACCGTGATGAAACTTTGTTTCACAGAGACTTATATTATCTTCAGTCATCAGGAATGCTTGATTTCTTTGCCAAACAATTTTTGTTTTTCCCATCGTATATTTTACAATTATTTTTTTCCTATATTTCCCCCTGAGATTACTAACATACGCTCACAAAAAACAACAATTTCCAAACCAAGATTCTGCCAGTGACATTGTTTAAGTAACATGATGAACAAAGAACATTGCGAAGAAAAATGCAAGATACGTTTAAATATGTGTGATATAGTATCTTCAGGTATCAAATAGAATTCCGTCATTTTGTACAATCATTTATTTATTTTTAGCGCTTTACACATGGTTGTAGAAATAGGCGAAAGTCAATTTTAAGTGTTTCTTAGAAGAAAATTTTGTTCCAATGTCAATGAGCTCAGCAATATACACAGCAGCACCAAACCGTCAGCGCTAATCCACACACACACACACACACACACACACGCACACACACACCAGTGATGTTCTCGGTGTCAATGTCACACACAGACAGCAGCACCGCACATTACTATTCCACGGAAGATGACGTGTATATATATATATATATATATATATTATATACCGTCAAACATGCCTTAAGGCCGTTTATTGCGAGGAGGGATTTTCCAGCACGCAGGAGATTTTCTGCGGGAGGACGAGAATATTTGCGAGTTTCGCACTTGTTTCTACCTGCTACTTAGCTTCTACTTGCGTGCATTCCATGTGACCTGCGTGGTAGCTTTGAAACCTATCCGTTTTCTGTTACGAGCGACTTATAGGTAGTGAGAAGTACCTGCGTTGGAGTTGCCTGCGAGGTGCTGCCGGTAAGGGTCTCTTACTGGTGTTCTGCGTGTACCTCTGCGAGCGAACCCCCACGACTCACTCGGAACAAGTTTTGAGCATGCTCAAGGCCTTGTCATACCGTATTTGGGGAAGTTTTAGCGGCCACCTGTCTATAGCGGCCACTGAAAAATCCCCCGAGGGAAAAGCCCTGTTAAAGACCCTGTTTATAGCGGCCGCCTGTCTAACGCGGCCAGCGGCCACAAATTTTGTTTCCCGCGGTAGATTTTAACCTGTCTATAGCGGCCACAGGCCCGATGGAGCCGTAGCCGAGCTAGTAGTTCAGCGTGTTTTCCTGCTTTGTCGTGTTTGTAGTCGTGCCAGCTATTCCTGTGCAACGTGCAGTGATCGCCACCGCTGCATTCATCACTCATACAGTCATAATAATGCACTAGGGTTAAGCTTTCTTCATGACTGTGATATTCATACTACTGTGCAACAATTTCATAAACACCGGTGTTGTTCAATGCATGAAACACACGTGTGCATACGTACACCGAACATGTACATGTGATATAAGTACTTACAACGATGATACATGTACATGTAGACAATGCACACAAAGTTGGATAAACTGTCTATAACGGCCACTTTTTTTCGTCTCCCATGGGTGGCCGCTATAGACAGGTTTGACTGTAGATATATATACATTGCATATAATATGCATCACAAATTGCTCATTTGTGAATATTCCAATTTCAGTATAAAACGTTACAACAGGGCTGAATTGGCGAGATGAGGGGAAATCATGTGACAAACCGGGAAGGATGGTGTATGTTGTGCGGTGGTGCGTGTCTGGCAGGGTTTTGGGTCTGATCAATTGCTGATGGTGGAACACGCGCCCAATGTATTATGCCCAAAACAGTATGTCGGCAAAACTACTAAACCCTATATCCATACATTTTAGGTTACCAAAATATCGTAATCTTCCTTTGGAGATTCTATTTGATACCGTTCCTGTTATATTTAATTGGTTCCTTATCATGGTGTTCCTTATTCTATCCATTCGTGTTATATCTTATTTGTATTATGTTGTATTTATTGGAATTGGCATATGTATCAATAAATATACGACCATTATGTTTGTATATACAGTAACTAACTTTCATTGTGTCATCTATTGCCAATGCCAAATATGTTGCCAAGAATAGAATGTAATCGTTAGTCTAGACTGAAATCTCACTCATGTTGTTATGCTCTTCCTCTTCCCACTGGTACCTCATTATGTTGACAAATGTCATGCATGACTGAGCAAATGAACTTTAAAGACAACAATGACAAATTGCACTTTTTCCAAGTTTGAGTACAAGGGATGTCTCACTGAATGGATGGGATCTGTCAATGAAAGTGGTAACAAGCCTGCATGACTGCAGGTTTGTGTTTAGGGTTTCTCCTAACCTTTTATGATCCGTAACCTTCAATATGGCCACCGATGTTGATAACTTGGTCACATGGTCACGCCCAACTGACAATGGGAGCCCTCCAAAGTTGGATTACCTTTTTGATACGCTCTGTACATAAAATGTGTGTGTGTGTGTGCCTGTGTGCGTTTGTGCGTGAAATACAAGCTTACGGATTGGCTAGTTCTTTGTCCTATACCCTAGATCACATGACTTTCGTCGAGAGAAGAAACTTCAGTGCTTCAGATGTTAAGAGACTAACAAAACTTTTTTTTTTTTTTGGGGGGGGGGGTTGTCTTGTTTTGTGTGGTCTTTTTATTTTTCCAGGCCAGCGCTCATGCCCATCGCTCACTGTAATCCGCAGTCTTTGTAGGGTACACGTGTATGTACATTGAACGTATTCATCCACTTTCATCCACATTTTTTTTGTAATGTGTACATCACTGTTGTGTTTGGCTTTTATTCTTTCTATCATCACGTGAATGATCATCATATATGACTGTTTCTCCCACATTTTTTCTTTCACTTGTTTGCAGGAGAGTTCGTTTTTGTTTGATCACAGTCATGTCGAGCGAGTGCCAAGGTGTGGATTGTACTTTATCGACATTCTAATTCCTGCACGTGGCACCAAGAACCTGTCACAGACATCGTATCTATTTGATATTGAAGGATATCAACACTTCGCTTACTTTCAATGAGGCAACGTTTTCAGCAACTCTTCCACGAAGAATTCTGCCAAGATGGAAACTGCCAAGTCAAATCATGTCACCAACGGGTGTCAACACAATGACGAGGAGGGTCTGTATGAGGTATAGTAATCTTATTGAGATTTTCTCGCTTTATAGCCCCCGTACATAGATAGCTTTATAAGTTCAGAGGACCATTTAAAGGAGAAAATGTTATTCGTCCACACTGCTGTACTATGTGGTATTTTCCCCTGTAATGAACGTCACCTGGGTTAGTAAGAGACTTCATTTTATCTCAAAGTCAATGTGTAAACTCGATTGAACACATTGGTATAGGTATCGTCACATAATAATGACCGTACAAAATGGAATTTCTACATTTGTCTTCAGAAAAGGTATAAACATTAGTAGGAATTATCACCCATCTCTTCATCTCTCTCACCCTATCCTATATATCTCATCTTCATTCTCACTCAGTGTTATTTCTTTTTCAATATTTCTCTCTTTTTTTTTTCTTCTCTTACTTCGTCAACTGGGAGGACTGTACTGTTACAACCATGAATAATGATGTGTTTTCAGTCTTATAATCTGGTCACCGTTTGTGTTTCCTTTTTACATAATACCATTATCTCTTTTTTTTTTCAATAATATGTATAAGATTTTCTTTCTGTACTCATGAATTTGCTGCCTCGTTCCTTCTGTCTAGTGTGTTAGCATTCTGTCTGTGTATCTTAATCATTGGTTGTAAACCAGACCCAATTCAGCCATTGGGCTGCCAAGCCTGATAATGACTAAACCCCATTCAATCCATTCAATTCCATTTAATTCAATTCAATTCGATTCAATTCAATTCAATGCATTCAAACTGGTAAAAGGTGATGATGCTGTCATCTCAAAAGATTCCAAATGATTCCAGGTATACATTATCATTGTTGACATGAGATAAATACACAAATAAGTTGGATCTTTCCTATCGAATTACTTTGGTCTTGGGATAACCTGATCAACATGACTCTGTCTAGGGTAAAATGTTGGTTGCCATAAGTATGATTTGATATTTTACATTTAAATCTGAATGTCTTTGAGGCAATAACATCGTCGGATCTTCTTACTTGCGTGCTGTTTAGAGGTGATTTATCTTATTTGTAAAAACAAGTGACACTTTTAAAAATTCCATATTTTTCTAATCTTTTTATCAAATTTTGATAAATTTCAAAACTCTATTTGATTTTCCTTTTATTAAAAAAAATTGTGAAGAACTTCACATTGTGAAAAGTTAATATTTGATATAGAATTAAAATGTTCAATGCAATTACAGCGCAATCAAACAAAATATCTCTTTAAAAAAGCAACATTATTATATAGTATCACCAGGTGTTCTTGATTTTATAGAATATAATACTTCCCGAACCCAATTTCATCTCTTGTTCAAGACTATAGAAAGGAAATGTTGTCTCCACTTTTTACGTGATTGGTATTTTGTCTTTTATCACTTTCATTGAATCTAACTACTAATTTTAATTCAATATTTATTTCTTCATATAAGACAGCATATTTCATTGATGCTCGATTCCAATGTATTCATTTTGTTATTCATCATCTTGTGAACATACTCTTATTCAAAACATGGGTTGCAAGCATATGCACAACGTCAACTGGTTTTTTTTTTTTCCTCTTTTTTTTTTCCGGTTTTGATAAGCCGTTGAAGATCCAAGTGCGTTCAAATATTCAATGATTTTACATGACAAAATCAAGGCAATTCCATACACCTGGAATGTAAAACAGTCGGTATTAGAATTCAAAACTAGAACCAAGTTTCACTTAAATGCACTGCTGTTTAAAGGATAATCATTGAATTATTCACTGCATCTGTAACTGCATGAATGAAAGAAATGATATCACTCGATTTATTCCTACATATCGCCTGATATCATTTTTTTTTAACTTACCGGAGGTAATCAAGAAGAAGACAGTGTACAAAATAAAAGGGATTTTACTTCTCTCTTTGATTTTGAAATCAGACATGTTCTTCTCATGTAATATAGATCTAATTGAAGGCACAATGAGTGCAGATATTGTACAAATATTATTTTGTCCATCTCACCTAAATACTTGAAAGAGAACTCTATTTTATCATTTTATCATCTTCTGAAATGCATTTAGACAAATTAAGGCGGTACGGGGACAATTCCTTAACTTTCCCCGTCAATTTGGTATGCTACTAACTTTGATAAAGTTTTTAAAAAATTCCTGTCAAAAATGTAACGCCGACAATTCCCTGAAGATATTGTGCAAGCGAGAAGAAGACTTCTATAGGCTGATATGACATATCGTCACCTTACATATATTACCTAAAGCGGGTTATATATGGGACTCGTCACCTTACAATGCCTTAACTCTTTATGTGCCACGTTCGCACGCCCGACTCAGTCGACGGCGTGCCAACTTCGCATATTCTGCTCAAACGCACAAACCCGCCCAAACCGATCGATAAATCGCCAAATGCCACAGTATAATGAAAGCGTTTCTCGCGATTCCGTTCCTCTCATATATAGCTTGCAATTTATGTTGTGATTGACTAGCAGGCGGTGCTCCCTACTTGATTTTCGTATAAATTACAAGTTTCTGTTACTTTTTTGTGTGCAAAAGTCATGCCTTTACAGCAATGTAGCTACTTGTCATTTGAAAGAAAAAGACTCATAGATATTTCATACAATTTACGCAAAAGTAAAGCTTGGCATTTTCTCTACAACTTCGCTCACTACATGTGCAACTTCACAAACATCTACATAAGTTACATAGATTTGAAAACCAGAATGTTTTCTCAAATCAGGGATACGTTGGTGTTTCCTTCTGACCTCTCAGAATAATGTGGCACACAGGAAGTTTCCACCATGGCACATAGAGGTTAAGCAACTTATATTACATGGGACTGTGACTGACACAACTGTTCAAGAAAAATTGTTGATATATAAGAATTTATAACTCTCCCATTTTCATTCAGATATTACTCAAAGCTTCACCCTTCTGTTCGTTAGTTTTCTCTTTCTACTGAAGTCAGCTTTGACGTAGAATTGATTTTCACTTTACGACACTCACATGAAACTGTTCCGACACATTATCATGTAAATATTGCTGTTATTATAAATGATTTTTCTGTTCCAGAGTCTTATTATGATTATTTTCCTTCGTTTCTGTTCTCCTTTATCTAGATTTTCTTGGAGAAGATTGGAAAGCTTGTCTATGTTTTTAGGGAATATTTCCCTGACAAGAGGTCGGAAATGGTTTCTGACTGCAGGAAGCTACTGAAGAGAGTCGGCATAACGGTATTACATGATTCGAGCACGATTCTTTTTTTTTTCTTTTTTTTTTGAACCACTGCGTTCTTTTTCTTTATTATCATTAGTATGGTGGGGAGGAGTATTATGTCTCGAAGAGGAACGGTTGGAAAGTGCACAGTGTACCCTGTTGTGAACACGCTGTCAGTGACGTCAGGGTGTTGTAGAATTGGCCAAATGCAAAGTACTCTGTTGTGTGCAGTTTAATCCATGTTTTTCATACTGTAGAGCGAGTAAAGGTGTGGGGGACAAGGAACTTTTATGGTATTGAATGTCACTAGTTAAGAAATTAAGATCAGGTAGAAATGCATGCAGCTAACTGAGTTTTTGAATGAAATTTTAGTATTTGCTTTCTTTATATTGTATCACTTTCATTCCAGTTGTTATTACAATTAACATTTTGTTGTCATGATGATAATTCTCATTGTGTTACAAAACATCCTTACCGTATTAGGGCAATTACCACCCGTAAAGATTAGGGTTAGGGTTATGTTTAGGTTTAGGGTTAAGGTTAAAATTAATTGGGTTAGGGTTAAGATAAGGTTCAGGATTAGGATTACGGTTAGGGTCAGGGGAAGTGTACGGGGTAATTGCCTAGGGGGTAATTGTCCTGGACCCATCCTTACTTGTAGATACCATGTAAGACGCTCACTTATATCGACAAAAGAACGACACCACAGAGAAACAATCTATGTACTAACGCATGATCGAGTAAAATCATGCGAGGACCAAGGCCTCGTATAATAGTAGAAAGAAATTTATATCAATGAGAGAGAAAAAAGAGATCGCATTAACGTCAAAGTAGTATAGTCGTTAGTACTGATGGTTATTAAAGTGCAAGAACATGCAGGACACTGCAATGTGGATGCAAAAAAAAAAAAGTAGTGGGTTTTTAGAAAGTAGGCGTAGTTTAGTAAGACTAAGAGACGGTAATTGGTGGAACGTTTATCACTCTCAAACAGAAAGAGGTGTTGAACTCAATGTCCTGCATTCACGTAGCGGGGACCAAGGGCAAGGGGTCAACGTGTGCTTTGACTGAACGTATTCTAAGGACCTGTGGATACAAAACTGGACTTCTGACGTGAGCATAAATCTTTTTTTTTTCCAAAGTCCTTGATTTTCGCTGTCTTGTTGTATTAAATTTCGACATTTAAAACAATCACCATTGCCTTTATGACATTAAATTGGTTGACATGTCGAGTGATTTCATGAAAACCAACATGAACGATGCTAATACTTTTTTATCCGAAACTTTTATTTCAATATTTGAAGATATTCGCATCTTTATTAAGATTAAGTAAGTATTAAGTATTAAAGATAAGTATTGAAATCATGACGTCTTACTTATCTTTTGACTGGTTACAAAAACATTAAATATCCAAAGCAGAATATTAGGCTTTAAACTTGATTGTATTAGAAAAAAAAATGATTACATTTGAAAGACTCCACATTTTTCAAAAAGTGATACCATTAACATAGATTACATAAACTATCAAAGTTTAGGCAATATTTAATGCCACAGCTAAATCTTCGTTCAGTTTTTCTCTCGATGCTGTTCAGTTGTTGCCTAGCAGATTAATACTTATTTTTCAATCTACTAAATGTATTCTTGGTTTCATTTCTGCTCAAAAACGGTCCACAGGCCACTTGCTTGCTTCAATTTATTCACAACGTTTGCTACAATTCATTCCATGCAGTTCACCACCCCTGATTGAAGTGAGGGAACGAATCCGTGTCGGGGGTGCAGCGCTTCCCAGGGAGAAATTTGCCCGTTACGGCCTCGACTTCCTCGAGATGATCGAAAAGAACGCTTATATGAATGCAGAAGATCCACTGTATTATGAAAACTTGGGCCATTACCAACTTTTCACTCTCTTGTCGTTCTACATCTTCCTACAGGAAAAAGTATGTTTATGGTGTACCTTGCTTTCGTAAACATGAAGTAAAAACATACAAATACCGATGCAGCCTACGATTCCATTCCTTTAGGGCCAATTGAAAAAGAAAAAAAAAATAAAGACCCTTCACTATAAAAGTAAAATAAAAAAATTAACTTGTTTCGAAATCCATTAAGTTCACAGTGTCAAAATAATGAAACAAAAAGAAATGAATTGAATTGCAAAAGCTCAATACAAATACTAACGATATATCTCCTTTTTTTCTTTCATTACTAGTATTCGCTTTGCTTTTCAATCTACATCTTGCTCAATCATCATCTTTCATATTAGCACAGACTCGATGTAGATTTTTTTTTGTTTGGTTTGTTAACATTTAGCCATCTAGCAAGTGATTTTTTTGTTTCTGCTTTCTTTTTTCACGGTTTCTGTATCTGAAGGTTGACGTTGCAGTCATTGAAGTTGGCATGGGAGGCGAGTATGACACGACAAATGCTCTTTGGTGAGAACATATACTTCAACTCTTCTGTCTGAATGCTATTGCAAAATAAATATTATTGTCTTTATTATCCCGAATTCACGAAGGTGGTACAAATAAAACCATGGTTTAAACCATGGACAAAAACCATGGAGCGCCAAGTGTCGCACGGAATATTTCGTTACGAAATTGGTCATTTCGTCGACAAAATGACCGTTTCGTTAACGAAATTATCATTTCGTGGACGAAATGTTCAATTAGTTACAAAATGTTGTCATTTCGTTACAAAATAATAATTTCATCGACGAAATAACTGATTTCGTAACGAAATATTTCATTTGACACTTAGCGCTCCATGATTTTTGTCCATATTTTAAACCATGGTTTCATTTCTACCACCTTCGTGAATTCGGGCCATAAAGGTTAAGGACCGTAGGAAAAGGAGCAGCGACATCCACAATTACCCTTTGTTGTGATGGGGATGGGGGACAAAAAAAAAAAAAAAGATTTATACCATATGTTACATGACTATGCTATAAACAGTCACACAAAAGGTGACAAAAGGGCATTAAAGTAATAGCTAATTCAGAGCACAGGATGGTATTCCCAGCTGTTTTTTATATTTATTTCTTCTGAGTGAGGGAGAGAGGGGGGGGGGGTGGGAGAAACTCTGAATTTACAATGGATGTCATGGGGACATCCGACTTCAAATGTTAAATTGCGCCCTCTGTAACGACATCGTGTGCAGAATCCACTGTCATATACTGTACGTAGGACTATAAAAAACATTGAGTGGGAATGGACTCAGGGCAAATATTAATGTATTTTCAACAACTGATTGATATTTGCAGTGAGCTATGATAAGGAAGATATCGGGTTTAGTTTACAAACAAAGAAGGAAAAATGGTGAAATTAAATTTTGCTTTTGATCATCTATGCTTTCCATGCATAATGTTCTAACGTCATTTGTGCAATAGCAGTTATCATTTGGTTTCTTATGAGTTACTTCAAGTAACCAGACCTCTCATTTCTTCACTGGATATCTTTAAAGGTCTTCAACAGTTGCCGGCGTGACGTCACTCGGCATCGATCATGTGCACTTTCTTGGACATACCATCGAAGAAATCGCCTGGCACAAGTCCGGCATCTTAAAGGTTAGAATCAATCTAAATCGGTTTGACGTCACAATAACAAATCATCACGACAGTTCTGTTTGTTTGTGAATGTGTCCCTGAAAAGCAAAGAACTTTTATATTATGGACATGTCATTTAATGTTTCAGTTGCTATCTCATTGAAATGAATGTTGACACCAAAACCGTGCATCTATCTAAAAAGAATAAACAAACAAGCAAACAAAGAAAAATATGATGTTTAGAATACTAGTCAGATGTTGATACTGAACATTTTAAGCGCATTTATGCATATGATAAAATGTTTTCAAATATAAAACTGTATATTGGCGGTAACGTTCCTGAATTAGTGATAATACAGTTCCCTCTAAATAAGTCATGCTGTCCCTGTCTCGTAGGAGGGCCACGCAGCCATCACGGTCGCCCAAGACGCCGGGGCCATGCGAGTGTTAGCCCGCAGAGCTGCCGAAAGAAAGGTATTATAGTGCTTGCTGTAAAGCGTTTAAGGTTTTGTACTTCCAATTAAATATTAGCCTGGATCTTCATACATATTTCGAATTTTTTTCTCGAGTGTTTGATCTAATAACAGTAGGAGCAGTTCAATATTCTTTAAACAAATTTTCATGATGCAAAGAAAAAAAAACACTATGGTTTGGCAAATCAGCTAAACGAATATAAAACAATTTCATAGTAAGGATAGAATGATTAATTTTGCAAGTGGAATTGTCAATGAATTCTTTCGAAAAACACCCTGCCATTTCACTATTTACACAAAGTTTATTCAATTTCTATATTTCGGTAACGCGCAACGCGCAAGTGCGCATTCAGTGTGATCAAAATGAAATTATCTAGAATATGAAATAATTACAATTATCTAAAGTATGAAACAGTTACGATGAGAAATTAAATCTAACCCCAAAAAGTCATATTTTGCGCTTTTTAAACAAAAATTATATCATTCCGTTTTTCTTTTTTCCATTCAAAATGTGTTTCTTTAATCTCTTCCAAGGCGAATTTTAAGCATACAGTGTAATTACACTTCGATATTTGCAAAGGGATAAAGAAAAAAAAAATACTGCAAAATCCAGAATTCGCACTAAATCACAACCCTTTGCAAAGGGGATCTGATAAATGGTTTTCCCCATATAGATACAAATTGATAATCTGATGTCAAGTAATCTTGTCTAAACAAAATTTTGCTATAGTCTTAGCGGAGGAATGTGAGCAAGAAGAGTTCACAAGATGTTCTTTCAAAGAGAGAGCGAGAAAAGAAAAATACGGATTTCTTTTTTTTTTTCGACGTCACGACCAGGCCACTCTCAGAGTGTGTACGCCACTTGAACACAACGACTTTCAAGGCAACCCAGTGAAAATAGGCCTCTTCGGAAAGCATCAGCTTCTCAATGCATCCCTAGCCGTGCAGATTGCCAAGGCTTGGATCGAGCAGAAGGATCCAGGCAGATTCCGCTTTGAAGGTGGGTAATGCATATTCGTACCCTGATTGTATAAAATACACAGAAGATACATTTACTGAGCTTTATGACCTGCTTAAATTCCCGACTTATTTCATTATATGCTTTCTACGAGGAAGTTTGAAAGAAAGCAATTAGAATTGCTCCCCCTACAGTTGTTTTGTTTCTTGCTTTTCTCTTGCTTCCCTAGTTCCGGAGCACCCAGTTGATCTGGACTCTGTCACGGGACTGATTGACCCCACTGGTGAACAACAGTTGACCTACGGAGAGCTCGAAAGGACATTACCCTTTACTCTTCCTTCTGAGTTTATTCGAGGTGGGTAACGCGAATTCAAAAGATAAGCAGTCGCCCGTAGTCGTAGTCCGTAAAAAAAGAAAAAAAAAGGAGGGGGGGGGGGAATCAAGAGAATACGCTGCATATTGTTGGATATTCTCATCTGTGGGAAAAATCAATAGAAACAAATATTTTTGATACCCAGCTGAACTGTTTGAACAAATTTTTCACTCCAAACTTTCAGCACGAGCTTTTCACATTCAAAATCATATTTATATTGCGAACTCGGATATATATATATATATATATATATATATATGTGTGTGTGTGTGTGTGTGTGCGTATACCCAGATGTTTCTGTGTGTATATATATATATATATATATATATATATATATATATATATACATATATGATGAGTGTGTGTGTGTGTGTGTGTGTATACCCAGATGTTTCTCTGTATAATATACATATATATAATTATATATGTATATATAGGCCCTATATATATTTGTTCGCTTTCAAAATACAAAAAAAAAAAATCCATCCGTTTCATTAAATTTTCTTCGTAGTCTTTGCAGTTCAAAATTTCAGTTACCTTCATCCAAATCAATTGTAATGAGAGTATGAGTATACATTGAATGCCTTCACAGTAAATGTCGTAATTATGTTCATAATGATACTCCTCTTCAAATAATCTGTTATATCACAAATAGAAGCAAAATACTCACTGATTCCACTCCCCCCCCCAAAAAAAAAGAGAAATATATATATATATATATATATATATATATATATATATATATATATATGTACATATGTATGTAATTATATCATTCAAGTCACTGTGGGTCCAGATCAGTAAAATTTACATATGGCTACTTTTCCTTTCAAAAGGAAAACATGTGCGAGTTCTTGTTTTTACCAATTGTGACGTAGTATATTACAACTTCCGATCTAAGTACCTGTGGTCTCCTTTCTTCTCGTACCAGCGCTGGCGTCTAGTCACTGGCCTGGGCGAAACCAAGTGGTCAAAGGCAGCCATGTGACATACTACCTTGACAATGCACACACCACCCACAGTGCGTTCATGTGTAGAGACTGGTTCGCTGAAGTGGCAGAGCGTGACGCGGAGGACATAGGAGGGGTCGTCAAGCGAGTGCTGATGTTCTACCTCGGTGGAGATAGACGGGCACAAGACATCATGGCCCCTTTTGTGGTAGGTCATAACTAATCAGTTTAAGGCTCAAATCTGCGGATGTCGTTCCACACCACATCTCTCTGCTGTACTATCAACATTGTAATGTGTAAAAGAACTCATTATCAACGCTCACAGAACGTGTAGAAGTGCAGGCTGCTGAGCACCTGACGAATTACGATTCACCTTCAAATAAAACAGTGATACATTAGGTTATACATGTATTTCCTATCATGATCATTTAAAGTCAAGTTATTATTCAAAATCACTCCCCCAAATTTAGTACACGTTCGTCAAATCAACAATTTTCCATCTATACAAATGTTACATTCATCAGGTTGGCAATGCAAACCATAGAAATGCATATGTGATGCGCCTTGAACAAGGCTAATACCAATAAAGAGGTCCGCAGCAAGTTATCGCTCTCAGATCAAGACATGGCTTCCCAATCGTGGTCTTTTTGCAACGTTGTTGTGATGGTTTGGGTGCGATCTGCCAGGAATGGAGCGGAACATTTGATTGTCATGATGTGGTGATTGGGTTGAGTCGTGACAAATTGGGACCTTGTCCGGGAAAATGAACAGACAAGCCGTTTTCTTTCGCATGTTCCATGCGGATTGTGGTGAGGACTCTCACGTCTGGTTGTACACGTGTGCTGTAAGTACGTAGTGTATAGCGTCGATGGTGTATAGGCTCATGTCGTATCGGGCCTATGTACCTGCTTGCATGTAGGTTCTGTTAGGCCTCATGCGTTGTGGTGAGGATTCTCACGTTTGGCTGTACACGTTTGTTTTTAGTATGCAGACAAGTGTATAGCGTCGATGACAGGCTTATGTATTGGGCCTGCATTGTTTGCATGTTGGTTTTGACAGGCCACATGCGTTTTGGTGAAGATTTTCACGTTTGGTTGTGCACGTTGTGTATAACATTTATGCTGCGTAGGCTTTGGCGGTCATTGACTGTGTTTGTAGTTTTCAGACTACATTTTGTGTGAAGGCCTAGTGCAGATTTTGGTGAGGATTCTCACGTTTGGAACGTTTGTCGTTTTTGCATGAAGGTCTTGTGTAGACCGGTTCAGTTGTGTGCGTATATAGTGCATAGCGTGGGTATTGCGCATTGGGCTCGCACGTGTTTTGTAGTCGCAGACGGTCGGTCTAGCGCGTCGTGTGTAGGGCTAGTGCAGTTTGTGAGTGTGCGTATGCTGGATGTGTATGTGTGGGGGCTTGCGTACACATTGGCTACGGGTCACGCCGAATTTTCTGGAAGATTAGCCTCGGTTAAAGGCTTTGATATATTTTCCTTAGTTTGCACAATCGTGCTATGTGGTCGTTTGTAGTGAGTGTGTATACTCATTCTATGTCCTTAGATCACATGCTAATGTGATGCCGTGGTGTTCTGATTGTATGCCTGATTCGAAGGCTTAGGGATTTTGATGTTTTCTGCTTATCGTAGAAAATTTTTGCCTGTTCTGCGCGTGTGACTGGGTTCATGCATACATGTGTACTCATATGCAGTGCATTTCTTTTGTTAAGGCTTTGTAGTTTTGTGAGGATTTGTGACTTCTTGCAAGTTTTGATTTTGATATTCCCACAATGGCTGATGTCGTGCAGAGCTTTGTTGATGAACCCACTCAGGAAGGTTTTAATAACCTGAGGAAGGCAGAACTGGTGGAAGTTGCTCAAATTTTAGAAATCCCGATCAAAACATCGGATCGAAAAGCAGAGATCAAGGACACAATTTCGGAGTTTTTTACCAATACTGGTATCTGGCCTGCCTCTTTGTCAGAGGATGAAGCAGGGACAGATGATGGTGAAATTATTACACCTTTGGCAACCCCTGCAGAAAGTGAATTGAAGAAAATTGAGATCCAGCTTCGGATGAAGCAGCTGGAAGTCGAGGCAAAGAAAATAGAACTCGAAATCAAGTCAATCGATGCAAAATCGAATGAACCTTCTTCCAGCAGTTCAGCAAAGTCATCAAAATTTGATGCATTAAGGCAATCTCAATTGGTGCCGAAATTTCGTGAAGACCGGGTAGAAGAGTTTTTCCAGCACTTTGAAAAAGTGGCTGTGAGTTTGGAATGGCCCAAGGAAGTGTGGCCGACATTGATACAGAGCTCGCTGGTAGGGAAGGCCCAAGAGGTCTATGCGTCTCTCACTATCCAAGAGTGTTCTGACTATGAGAATTTGAAGAGTTCCGTGTTAAGGGCATACGAGTTGGTGCCGGAAGCCCACAGGCAACTGTTTCGGAATTATAGGAGAAGGGATGATCAGACATTTGTTGATTTTGTGCAACACAAGCAGACCCATTTTGAACACTGGTTAAGGTCGTCTGGTGTTGATGATTTCCACAAACTGAAAGAGTTGGTATTGTTAGAGGAGGTGAAGAGGTGTGTTCAGCCAGATCAGCGGCAGTACCTGGAGGAAAGGGAAGTGAATGGTGCCAGGAGAGCTGCTGTCCTCCTTGATGAGTATGTGCTTACCCACAAGGGTACTTTCAAACTTTCTTCAAGCAAGAAAGGAGGCCAGGGTGTGCCAAGAAGAGGAGCTGTTGCTCCAAGCATTCCCAAGCCCGATCTTGATCAAAAGCCGAACAAGGCTTGCTTCTATTGCAAGAAGGACGGACATGTGATGTCAGCTTGCTGGAAGTTGAAGAAGAAGCGAGAAAAAGAGGGGATTAGCAACCCCAAAGCATTGCCAGATGCTTTTGCTATCACTCGCACAGAACATCTGCCATCGTTTGAACGGGTGGCAGAGAATTACAGACCTTTCATATCTTCAGGGTATGTTAGTTTGACGCCTGATAGTGAGCAGGTTCAGGTTCACATTTTGAGGGATACAGGAGCATCACAGAGTCTCCTGTGTGCAAAGACATTGCCATTTTCGGTTGAATCTTCTGTGAATTCGGAAGTGTTTGTGAGGGGAGTTGAAGGTGGGAGTGTCCGAGTGCCTCTTCATAATATCGAATTGAAGAGCGATCTTGTCAGTGGCTCAGTTGTAGTAGGTATTTTGCCTACATTGCCAGTCGAAGGTGTCACCTTATTGCTCGGCAATGATATCGCTGGAGAGAAGGTTTTGCCTCACTTTCTCCCAAGTAAGACACCCGTGGTTGACGAAGCCACAGAGAAATTGGTTCAGGATATGCCTGATGTGTTTCCCTCATGTGCTGTTACCAGGTCAATGGCTCGTGAACTGGAGAAAGAGGAGCAAGAGGATATCTTGGCTGATACTTTCTTCTCTAGACTTGAAGAGTCTAACAGCAGTGATGATGCACATATGGACCATGGTCAAATGTCAGAGATTTCTCGTCAGAGTCTGGTTGAATTGCAGGGCAAAGACCCTGAAATAGTGCGTCTTGCACAGTCACTTGTACCTGAGGATGAGGAAGTGAATGAAACTGTGAAGTTTTACAAGAGGGATGGTATCTTGATGAGGAGGTGGCGCCCTCCTGATGCCACAAGTGATGAGGATTTTCGAGATATTCATCAAGTAGTGGTACCAAAGATGTACCGGAAGGAGATCATATCTCTTGCCCATGAAGCACCATTGGCAGGTCATTTGGGGATCAACAAAACCCAAGAGAAGGTGCTTCGATATTTCTTCTGGCCAGGTTTGCGACATGACGTCGCAGAGTTTTGTCGGTCTTGCCATGTGTGTCAGGTAGTTGGCAAGCCAAACCAGAAGATTCCCCCTGCCCCTTTAAGGCCAATTCCGGCCTTCGAAGAACCGTTTAGTCGGGTCATTGTGGATTGTGTCGGTCCTCTTCCAAGGACAAAGTCGGGTAATCAGTATTTGCTGACGATGATGTGTGCATCTACCCGCTTCCCCGAGGCAATTCCATTACGGACAATTACTGCCAAGAATGTCAGTAAAGCTCTTGTGAAGTTCTTCACAATGGTAGGACTTCCAAAGTGTGTTCAGTCAGACCAAGGGTCTAATTTCACATCCAAAATCTTCCAACAGGTGATGAGTGAGTTAGGTGTAGAATGTAGGAACTCAAGTGCTTACCATCCACAGAGCCAGGGAGCTCTTGAACGCTTTCACCAAACCTTGAAGAATATGATGCGTGTGTACTGCAGTGAGCATGAGAAAGAGTGGGATGAGGGTATTCCTCTCCTCTTGTTTGCAGTTCGAGAATCGGTCCAGGAATCTCTTGGATTCAGTCCTTTCGAGCTGGTCTTTGGGCACTCAGTTCGTGGTCCCTTGAAGATCTTGCAAGAAAAGATCTTGGTTGAGCCAGAGTCCAACCTATTGGACTATGTGTGTCAGTTCAAGGATAGACTTTCTTGTACTCGTGAATTAGCTGCAGGTCATCTGAAGGCAGCTCAGTCTAACATGAAGAGACTGTTTGATCGGAAGGTGAAAGAAAGGCATTTTGAGCCTGGTTCTAAGGTTCTTGTGTTGCTCCCTCTTCAAGGAGATGCCTTGAAGGCTAGATATGCAGGGCCGTATGTGGTTGAGAAAAGAGTGAGTGATGTCAATTACATCATCCTGACACCTGATAGGAGGAAGAGGAGAAGACTCTGTCATGTCAACATGCTAAAGGAGTATGTTGAAAATGTAGAAGAGGCTAATGAAAAGCCTGTTGCTACGGTTGGAATCGGTTGTGAAGTGGATGGTGAAGACAGTGAGAGTGATGATGTGGAAATTCCGCAGTTGATGTTGAAGAATTCTGAGGTGTTAGCAAATCTATCTGACACATTATCTCATCTTCCAGGAGTAGAGAGAGCTCAGGTGATGGATGTAGTCCATGAGTATGAACACCTTTTCAGTGATGTACCAGGTCGTACTAGTGTGGTGGTGCATGATGTTGATGTGGGGGACTCCTCCCCTGTCAAGCAACACCCATATCGTGTGAATCCATTGAAAATGGATGTTCTGAGGAAGGAAGTTCAATACATGCTTGAACATGACCTTATTGAGCCCAGTAAGAGTGGATGGAGTTCTCCCTGTGTGTTGGTTCCAAAGCAGGATGGTTCTTTGCGTTTCTGTACGGATTACAGGTTGCTCAATTCGAAAACAAAGTCAGACTCGTACCCTTTGCCCCGCATCGATGATTGTATTGATCGCGTAGGGAATGCCAAATACGTCAGTAAGTTTGACCTTTTGAAGGGGTACTGGCAGGTTCCCCTCAGTGAAAGAGCGAAAGAACTGTCTGCATTCGTGACTCCTGACGGATTCTTCCAATACAAAGTGATGCCGTTCGGGATGAAGAACGCGCCCGCTACATTCCAGAGACTCATCAACACCGTCACGTCTGGCTTGGTGGGATGCGAGGCGTATCTCGACGACATCATAGTGTACAGCCATACATGGGAGGACCACCTTCTGAGAGTCAGAGCACTGTTTGACCGCTTGACCAGTGCCAACCTTACGGTGAACTTGAGGAAATGTGAGTTCGCCCGAGCAAAAGTCGTGTTCCTGGGTCACATTGTGGGACATGGTTCCGTCAAGCCTGTTGAAGCAAAGGTGGAGACGATCCTGAACTTTCCCCGCCCACAGAGTAAGCGAGAGCTGAGACGATTTCTGGGCATGACTGGCTATTATCGGAAGTTCTGCCATAATTTCGCTGATGCTGCAACACCGCTCACCAACATGTTGCGGAAAGATTCGCAGTTCGAGTGGTCAGATGACTGTCAAGTTGCTTTCAACCGGCTGAAGGCAATGCTAGCGAGTTCTCCGGTTCTTGCAGCGCCGAACTTCGACAAGCAGTTCATTCTTATGGTGGACGCGAGTGACACAGGAGGAGGAGGAGCCCTGATGCAGAAGGACGACAACGGAGTTGACCATCCCGTCGCGTACATGTCCAGAAAATTCAACAAACATCAGCGACGGTACTCCACTGTCGAGAAGGAGACGTTAGCGCTCGTCATGGCTCTTCGTCATTTTGACGTGTACCTGAACACTACAAAGTATCCAGTGCTGGTGTACACAGACCACAATCCGCTTGTGTTCCTGTCGCGAATGAGGAACAAAAATGGACGCCTAACCAGATGGGCGCTAGTGCTACAGGAGTACAACCTCGTGATACAGCACGTACGTGGAAAAGACAATGTCATTGCAGACGCTTTGTCCCGTGGATAAGATAGAAGTACGCATATTTCCACGGATAGGACAAAAGGACACAGATGTGCTTATTATCCATAGATAATAAGACTGGTAATGACTTGGAAACATGAACAATACGAGACAAAAGAAATGTGTTTCCATGCATTTGTAAGAAAATTATATTTCTCATGTTGAAGAAAGAGTGTTATTGATTGCTTTGAAATGATGACACAAACATTGTGTACACTGCTTTAATTTATTCTTTTTGTTCTTGTCTGCAGGGAAAAAGACAGCATGTTTTCCAAATGGTCATGATTTTTGCACCAAAACAGGGCAAAATCATTTCAAGTGATATAGCATGAGTTTTGCTATGTTTTATGCTTCATATGGTGAAGAAAGGGGTTTTCAGTAATACAGCATATTTTGATACAGGGTATAATGTAGACATTGTATTAATTGGAACTGCAAATTAAGTTGCATTGCTGTTTGCAAAAAGCACACACAAGCACACAAAAGCTGTTGTTGCATTTTTTTTCAAATGCTTAATCTGCAAGAGTTGGAATTTGTGGCATCACAGAATTGACCAATTATACACATTTTCCATAGCATAGATATCGACTGAGTGAAATTATGACACTATGATATTCATAATGTTGTGAATGTGTAAGGTTCATGAGACCATACAGGTGTACAGACATAACCAGGTTATATTCATGTGATATCTTGTTTCAGAAACAGAGAGAGTATAACAGGTGTTCATAATTGCATTGTTTTGCTATACGCTAGTCACTGTACATGCATTTATTGTCTTGAGGAACAAAGCTTTACAGTATTTGAACAGAAGTGTCAAGAAATTAGAAATGTAGAGATGTTTGTCAGACCAAACAGTTGAGCTGAACGCGTTGTTATGTCAGTTTTCATCAAAGGTCAGATTGCTACAAGCTCACCATGTAAAAATGGTTACTAAGTATAGTGAATGGAAGATTACTTCTGTTATTGGTGACATAATACAACAACAAAACCGTATAAAGTTCAGTATTCAACCTGCATGATTGTCAGTGTATGCAGGTTAATCAGTGATATGTGTAGCGGTTTTTCTCAAGCATATGCACATCAAGCTAAGAGAGAAGTTTGATATGTCCATACTTATGGTATATTGTTTCATGATACAATTACAGTGTATTTTGTTCTGAACCAGCAGCATTTCTTAGATTTCGACTAGGTGTTGAAATGTTTGGCCATTTGATACTCATAAGCATTTCAGGAAAGCTAAAGAGAATACATGTTTCATGATTTATGACCAAGCAGAAAAAAAAAAGAAGAAAAGAAAACAAGGAATGTTGTGGTTGTAAAGTTTTGCGCGTATACGCACATGCTTGTTCCGAGCAGGTAGTGGATCTATATTTAGACTTAGCCTACGCTCAAGAAAGGTTTTGATAAGGCTCATTAAGTCTGAGCTTGTTTATGTGAAGAATCCACTTTAGTGTATGAACACACAACTGTGCATTTTTATGTATCGTGTTTCGGAACATGTTTGTAACGACTGTTTGCAGTTTGACTGGAAAGTTCTTCCATAACTTCCCGTCTTAAGGGGGGAGATGTGATGCGCCTTGAACAAGGCTAATACCAATAAAGAGGTCCGCAGCAAGTTATCGCTCTCAGATCAAGACATGGCTTCCCAATCGTGGTCTTTTTGCAACGTTGTTGTGATGGTTTGGGTGCGATCTGCCAGGAATGGAGCGGAACATTTGATTGTCATGATGTGGTGATTGGGTTGAGTCGTGACAAATATGATTACTTTTTGAAACATGCAATGATAATCTATCACGTTTCAACCATGAATGAAATTTCAATATTCAGCAATTTAACATACTTATAAGGGTTTCAAAACTTCTGTGAGAAAATGCAATATTTTTGTCATCCCAAAAGGTGTGAAATTCACTCACAGTGTCACGGTATCAAATGCCTTACTACGGTCCATGAATGTACCAATAACATATGCTTTATGTGACAACCAATTCATTGCTTTATCATACATCTTAATTATAGCTTGATCCGTTGAATAAAATTGTCTAAAACCATACTGATCTGATACAAAATGTATTTCATTACTAACTAAAATATCATAAAGAAGGCAATGCACTTCTCAACAATTTTATATATGGCTGGTTATGCCAATATTGGTCGATAGTTATACACAACTGACGAATCATCTTTTTTTTTCCTTTTCTTTTTTTGTAAATCGGTACTACTTTGACTTTTTTAAGGGAGTTTACTGGGGGATCATGAAGGGTTTTAGTAAAATTATAATGAGTAGTACATCAGTCGGAAGCCAATGTTCAACTAGTATTACAAAATAAGTGTGAAATATATCTTCATTTTTTTAGAATCTGCAATATCTTGACGCTCATTCTTTTCTTTTTTTAATGTGGTAATGGTAATTTTCTTCTTGGCTGCTAATTCATTAACAATCTGCCACAGTAAATTTTAATCATTCTTGTTGTTTTCTATTTTATAAAGCATGATTTATGCGACGAAAAGAAAATAAACACTCCTCTTTGAGTAGCGGCGTCAACGGTGCTATATATCTAAAATACAGACTTTTTCGACGTTTTCTCTTTATTTTTCCCAATTTATGTCTTTCACATAGAGTCATATCCCGTCTGCTGCTGCGGCACAAATGCGTCAATCATGCGATGTAGTTGCTTTCTATTTTTGCCTCATTCCATCACAAGTAAAATAATATGGAATGTGTTGATCAAAGTTGGAGTGATGTCGGAATATGTAAGGCAGATGTATATTGCAGATGGCCTTCAATTTGTTTTTCACATTTTGTTGACATATCTAACAGACTGTAACTCACCGAAATGTCTTTAGAAATGTTTTGAAAAAGTTTTGATTTCGCATGAGCGGATGAGGGTTGGTTGCCTTTCTGCTATCATCTCTTGTGAAACAAAGCATTGTTTCTCTTCAAAAGACAGCATGTAAATCCGCCCTTACGGCTGGTGCTCCACAATTACATTCCAGTCAACGGATGTCTCACGGCTCCTTTGCACAGCACAGCCTTGAAACAATGTTTGTGCATGGTATACGGTGGCGGATTCAGGCAGGGGTGGACCAGGAGCGCCCCCTATTTATTTTTTGTTAAAACAAAAGGAATAAAAAGAAAAATTGGAGGGGTGTGTGCCCTTTTTTTCGAGTTTGTAAAGGCGCCTCCCCTGTACGGAATTCCTGGATCCACCCCCGGTACATAAATGTACGTAGAGCGGGATCTTCCATCCCCAGTGTCACCATTTGCATCTCTCATGAAGCGAGACTTTCCTTTTGTTTCCTATTCTTTTCCCCACTAACAAATAGGTTCAGCAGGAAAGATAGAAGCATTCGCACATAGTGTTTTCGCAAATTCATTTCCCACCAAGATGCCTGTAACGTTAGCATTTCCATACCACTAGAAAATGCCCTTTTCACCTCTCAGTAATTGCAATGTTATTTCCAAGGTTACCTTCCGTGCCGCAGTGGCTGCAGGCAAGCCATTTTTGAAAATCACCCTTTATGAATATGTTGCCTTAACCCCCAAATGACATTAAAGGGTGACTTTATGAGACAAAGTTGATCTCAGATCACAAAAAAAAAATAACTTAAGAATCGGTTTTCGTGACCCACTCATTCATTCTTTCATTCATTCATTCATTCATTCGTGTGAATGAATGACTGGTCACGAAAGGCGATTCTTATGTTACTCTCTCTAAAAAAAAAATCGAGTGAAAATATTCACTCTTGAAGGAGTGAATACAAAACAGAGTGAATTTCGAGTAAAATTGGAGTGAATTTTGAGTGAAAATGTTCCTTTTCGTATGATTTAGAGCGACCTCAGGGATCACTCCAAAATCTTCGAGTGATCCCTGAGGTCACTCAAAATTCACTCCAATTTCACTCGAAATTCACTCTTTTTTGTATTCACTCCTTCAAGAGTGAATATTTTCACTCGATTTTTTTTAGAGAGTAAGGAAATCTCTTAAACTGATATTGCTATTGATTGTAACAATTTTAGTTTTTAATTGCTATTTACCTTTCAACAGAGATGACCGGCATGATATTGGATGTTGCCAATATGGCTGCCGTAGGGGGTGCCCTGCTTGGCGCCTGTCAAAAATCAAAATAGTATGGTCTGGGCTACATGTGTGCCAAGTTTAATGCCTTTGGAAGAATTTGAACCAAAAAGTCCCTTGTGCCCCCACTATTTGTGGGGGGGGGGGGGGCAATAATGACCCAATATCTGGAAACAAAAATGTGACAATGCAGGTGAAAATTGATAAGCAAACAAACAAACATCTCATTCAAAGCGCATGGTTTAATTTTCACCGAACTTAGGAGGCACATAGCATCTCTGGGGTGATAAGAACTCAATTATGTGCACCATGACCCTCCCACGCATGCCGTCGAAATTATAAAAGCAATTATGCAACGCCTTAAATGAATCTTCATGCCTCAAAATTAATCTTCACAAAATTAATCTACAGCTAAATTATTGTTACGGGTAAGTAAATTTGTTACTGTAGTTATTAAGTTTGTTCCATTCATTGATTTATGCCCCCTTGGGAGCCTAAAGGACCCAATAGAGGCCCACTTTTCACGTTTCCATTTCCTTCTTGAAAACACACGGTCAATGTTTTTACCAAACTCGTGAGCCCCCCCCCCCCCCCCCCCCCCGTTTGAATTTTACCATATTACGGTCAAATTCCAACCAACCTTGGCTGAAATCATTCATTTTTTAGGAGCAGGGAATACACGTCTTTCATCATATTGTGAAATGGTAGATGTTGCCACCATAGGGAATTAAGTAAAAGCAGATCCAAATGATGTTTTATGAGTACATATGTAATTGGTGTTGTATTATATTGGTATCACATATTCAGATAGGGCCTCATCCACGTCAAGCTCTGCTTATGATGACGGTCCCCTGTATTGATTTCTCCTTTGTTAATAGATACAGTATGCCTTAATATGTTATTTTGATTCATCATTATGTCACTTCAGACTAATGTTGTTACGCAAATGATATTTTTTTTGTATTGATTTGTACGTTATCTGTATCATTCTGTTTTCATTTGCAATTGTATTTGGAGAAAGAAAATGCAAAAATAAACCAAACCAATGAAAAAAGATGTTGAATGTGACATTTGCTTTGATTCGTGAATGTTTTCTCATGTTAAAGGATAAAATAATAATCTTTCTGGATTTTGTGACTGTGATAGGGTTGCAACTTTGATGCTGTGATTCTATGTGGAAATCGAACCGTGACTGACAAGCACAACGAAGTGATGGGTAAGTTTACTTTCTCTTGTCAATTAAAAATAATGCAGACTCCCAGACGACCGCCAAACAAGACCTCAAAAAATAATCCCTCAAAATATTTTTTTTTCTTCTTGTAGTTGTTGCACTGCAAAGTGCCAAGTTCCATTTTATTTCGTGCAATTTTTTAACTGCATCAGATGTCTCATGGGCGTAAATGTCTAGTTGGGCTATTGATCTTGAGGGTATAGTTGACACAAGATTTAAATAATGTGTTACATTGGGCATCAAAGAGTTAGATAATAATGTAAGGTTGACGTGGTTTACATAGATGGTAGACGACGATTGATTGCCTAATTATATTGTGTCTTTAACTCCTAAGACTACAAGAAGCCACCTCTGAAGCTGCCTGCGCTGCTGAAGAAGCTGGATACATTAGCGGATGCATATCGAGACCTGCACAAGAAAATGACGAGCGAGTCGACTCCTCCAAGCAACAGCAATGGCAAGGTTGGGATTCCCATCATTCGGGTAGCACCGTCAGCCACCGAAGCGCTTCAGTGGGCAGTGGGACCGCTGGATGATAAATACTGCCCCCTCAACGACGGGGTAATGCAGAACCAGGGAGTATCACCGTTCGCTGAGCGAGGAGTTCCTCAATCGGCAGATCACCTGCAGATCCTGGTAACGGGCAGCACATACTTGGTTGGCTCGGTACTAAATGTCCTTGATCCAACCCTTGCAACCGGGGCCATATGAGGACCACGAGGAAGACTAACCAATCAAGACCAAGGATAAGGGGGGCTAGTTTTGCCCAAGCTTATAGCATTGCTTTTTGGGTCACTTTTCATATTTATATCATGGTGTATTGAACGATACGAAATTTAAATACCGTATCCTTTAGTAGCAGGATATAATTGTGTCGGTGAAATATAAATAACTGTGGTGATTGAAGTTTTTAACACTTAATCCTTAACGCAAGTCCGGTCTTCAGCGTATGAAAGCAAAATGGGGGTACAACGGTGAGATCTTGTCAATCACTATAACCCAGTTCGGAAAAGAAATGACTTAATCTTTGTCTTCACTTTGAATCGTGCGAGAATCGAGGGACCTTGTGGCAAGGAGCTGTATCTCCAATATCAGTCGGAAGTTTCCTTTATCGTCCTTGCATTTGGCTTATTTCCTCATTTAACCTTTTTACTTGAAGTTTAGCACGTGCGACCATTGTAGTTTTAAGATGTGCATAACACATCTCTTGTCAATGTTGAGCTATGCGTCGGTCTAGCAACTGCATTAAAAAAATAAAAAGTGTAGATTGAGCTAACTCCCCTTACTTTTTTTTCTTCATTTAACTTGAAATTTGTCATATGTGACTGCTATTCAATGTAAATGTGCAAACTTCATTTTTCGTCAAAATTGTGCTGCCATGGAAACAGCATTTTTTTTTTATACGAAAGTCATACAAAGTAGGCCTACCAAGGGACTTAGCTCACTCACTCCCTTTCGCATTTGACTTGAGATTTGGCATAATGTGAGCGACATAATTTGTAAATGAGCAGAATTAATGTTGAACAGCGTTCCTATGGTAACAGCCAGTGCCGTAACTACGGGGGGGGGGGGGGGGCACGCCCCCCCCCCATCCGCTGGTTAAACACACACACACACACACACACACACACACACACACACACACACACACACCTTACCAAAATGGTAATTCAAGGGATAGTAAACTGCTTTTGAAATCGACATGAAAGAGTGATCAAGAAATAAGATATGTTTCTAAGATTTCTTTTAACCATAATTAAAGAGGTATATAGTGTGAAACATCGTTCAAAAAGGCCGGAGCCGACAAAAGATTGTGATTCAGCGTGATTCCTGGTTGGCATTCTGAATATAAGAAGGATGTGCACAGTGTACTCAGAACATCCGAACGGCAAAAAGAGTCGCTGCAATGTTGCACAATGTGATGTAGACTGTACACCTTTGTACCTTACGCTTCGTTATATCAAAGCTAGATCTTTGATTTTGCAGTGTTGCTTTACGTACTAGTCTATTTAATGCCTTGCATAGACAATGATAAAACTTCACCTGGGCTATTTCCTAACTTCCCCATGTATATAAAACACACACACACACACACACAAACAATTAGGGGATGCTCTAAAGTGCAGATTTTGACATCCTTCCCCCGCTTGGTCACTTCGACGCCCCTCGCTGGTCATACCTCCCCCAATCATGATCATAAACCGACATCCTTGACTACCAGTGGCGGATCCAGAAGAGGGGGGGGGGGGGGGGGCGCACCGGGCGCCCCCCCCCCCCCCCTCTTAATTTCCAAAGCGAAAAAATATAGCTACAAACGGCAGTTTTTGGACTGTAAAATGTCAAAATTTTCAAGCTCTCTCGCTCCGCTCGCTCGCATTTAATCGCTATGCCATTCTCCTGATGTTGCTGCCAGTAACTGCCAGCAGTTGCGCCCGGTGCGCCCCCCCCCCTTAATTTCCAAAGCGAAGAAGTATAGCTACAAACGGCAGTTTTGGGACTGACAAAGTTCTTTTTGCTTGAGCCTACATAGCGGGTGAAGAGATAGAAAAGACACTTCATGTTCGCAGACGAAATTTATGAAAGTTGCCACTTGATTTTACATCCATCTGCAGATTGAAAATGTACACGCACTTATCCAGTGAAATTGACAAATTCATGGAAAGACACAGTGAACTTGCACTAATCTAGAGCATTGTTGTGATGTGATTGCCCGATAACTTATCTTTCCTTCTTCTTTTTTTTATGACGCCATAATACACTGGAATGGCAAGACTTTGTTTTGGGGAAAAATAATCATAGAAAATGGCATATATTTGTGCAATTCATTATTCAAATAAGATGATATAGGTGGGTTTTTTTTTCAATCGTTGCAGTTAATTCTTTTATCCCTTTTTCACACCATGAATAACGAACAGGTCGTGATATAATGACTATTGTGATACAGATTCATATTTTGCGGCAGTGCTTTGGATAATCTCGAAACCTGCCGGGTCTATAGCCTCTTGCATACCGATTTGTATTACATAAGTGTTATTCAGTTCTTTTGTATTGATTGATATCAGTATTTGATTTCCCTGGGACTCTGACATCACCATGCACACTTTATTTTCCCGATTATTTCTTTTTTAAGTACGCCAAGGTACATATAGATAGCAAGACTTTGTCTTAGGGAAATGCATGGGAACTTGCGAAAAACTTAGTGCATGATTTATTATGCAAAAGAGATGATAGAGATGCGGGGTGTATCTCTTTATCACACCAGGAAAATGAACAGGTCTTATGATAACTATTGTGATATTGTGACGGATTCATATACTGCAGAAGAGTGTCGTAGAATCTCGAAATTTGCCAGGTCTATAGCCTCTTGCGTACCAATTTGCATACATATTTGCATAAATGTTATTAAGTTCTTCTGTATTGATTGATTGCAATACTTGATTTCCCAGTGACTCTGACGACACCATGTACACTTTGTTTGCCCGATAACTTATATGTTTTTCATTACATCTATATAGGTACATGTTGATAGCAAGACTTTGTTGTAGGGAATATATGCATATGGGAAAGTGTCGAATATTTGCATAGTAATGCGAAAGAGATGATAGATATGCGGGATTTTGTTAATAGCTGTGGCTTGTTCTTGTATTTCTTTATCACACCAGGAAAATGAACAGGTCTTGATATGAAACTATTTTGATATTGTGACGGATTCATATATTGCAGAAGAGTGTCGTAGAATCTCGAAACTTGCCGGGTCTATGGCCTCTTGTATACCAATTTGCATTCATATTTGCATAAGTGTTATTAAGTTCTTTTGTATTGATTGATTCCAGTACATGATTTCAGAGTGACTCTGACGACACCATGTACACTTTGTTTGCCCGATAACTTATATGTTTTTCATTACATCTATATAGGTACATGTTGATAGCAAGACTTTGTTGTAGGGAATATATGCATATGGGAAAGTGTCGAATATTTGCATAGTAATGCGAAAGAGATGATAGATATGCGGGATTTTGTTAATAGCTGTGGCTTGTTCTTGTATTTCTTTATCACACCAGGAAAATGAACAGGTCTTGATATGAAACTATTTTGATATTGTGACGGATTCATATATTGCAGAAGAGTGTCGTAGAATCTCGAAACTTGCCGGGTCTATAGCCTCTTGTATACCAATTTGCATTCATATTTGCATAAGTGTTATTAAGTTCTTTTGTATTGATTGATTCCAGTACATGATTTCAGAGTGACTCTGACGACACCATGTACACTTTGTTTGCCCGATAACTTATATGTTTTTTTTTTTTTATGACATCTATGTAGGTACATGTTGATAGCAAGACTTTGTTGTAGGGAATATATGCATATGGATAAGTGTCAAATATTTGCATAATCTTTTATGCAAAAGAGAGGTTAAAGGTGGATGCGTGATTTTTTTTTTTTACTAGTAGCTGTAGTTTGGTCTTTATCACACCATGATTCATGAACAGGTCTTGATAAGATATCTTTAAAGGGAAGATAAACCCCAAGAACAATGTGGATTGAGTGAAAGCAGCAACATTAGTAGAACACGTCAGTGAAAGTTTGAAGAAAATCGGACAATCGATGCAAAAGTTATGAATTTTTAAAGTTTTGGTGTTGGAACCTCTGGATGAGGAGACTAATAGAGGTTATGACGTATGAGTGGACTACAATATCAAGAAAATATAAAGAAAATACTACAAAAATCCATTTTTTATGAAAATTACAAATTCCATCTACTTGATATTGACATATGTTAAGGGTAGCAATTATTCCCCTGCTTTCTGAAAGCGGTTGGTCCACTGCTCTTTCATAATTCTAGAAAAGTGAATTTTTGTTAAATATCCTTTATATTTTCTTTGTATTGTTGTCCACTCATATGTCATATCCTCTAGTAGTCTCCTCATCCAGCGGTTCCAACACCAAAACTTTAAAAATTCATAACTTTTGCATCGCTTGTCCGATTTTTCTCAATTTTTCACTGATGTGTTCTACTAATGTTGCTGCTTTCACTCAATCCACATTGCTCTTTGGGTTTACCTTCCCTTTAATGATTCAGCTTTACATATCGCCGCAACTCGTTGTAAAATCTCGAAAGCTGCCGCTTCTGTAGCCTCTTGCATACCAATTTGCATATGTAATTAAGTAAATATTATTCAGTTTGTTTGTTTTTTTCATTGATTTGATTGACTTCAGTACTTTATTTTCCTTGGTCTCTGACGACACCATGTACACTTTGTTTCCCCGATACTTGCAATACGCAAAGGTACATTGTGATAGCAATTAAGGGGAAGTTATGCACAGGAATTGGTCAAATATTTGCATAATTTACCATGCAAATGAGATGACAGAGGTGCGTATTATTTTTTTTTTCTTTAATAGCTGCAATTTGTTCTTGTTTCACTTTATCAAATCAAGAATCGTGAACAGGTCTTGATATAGTAACTATTATGATTCAGACTCATATGTTGCGGCAATTCGTTGTAGAATCTTGAAAACTAGCCAGTTCTATATCCTCTTGCATACTAATTTGCATACATATTTGCATACGTATCAATCAGTTTTTCTCAATTGATTCCAGGACTTGGTTTTGATTGGACTCTGAAGACATCATGAACACTTTGTTTTTTACCCTATAACTTATAAAAATGATAAAAACGGAAGTTATCAAGTACTACACGTGTATACTGTAATACATTGCTGTATCCATGGCAACTCCTACTTTGCATATTTCACGTATTAATTTGCATATAAGTGAATGTTATGGATCTGTGATTACCTACCCATTATCCTGACACCTTTGAATACTGAAATTATTGCTATATCTGCATGTCTGATGAGATTTTATGAGAATAAAATCATTGAAACACGTTGAAAATTAATGAGTTGGCAGCCATTTTGTTTATGCAAATTAGATGGTCTTAGACTGAAAATTCTGCTTGGGAACCGGGATTTTTGGAATCAGCGTACTTGAATTATGCAAAATAGACCGTTTTATTAAAAAATGCCTCTAACATTCACATTTTCCCCAAATCCTACTTAATAGACTATAAGGTTTAACAATCGATCAAGTTTGATGGTGCACCTCACTCCCCCCCCCCCCCCCCCCGCCACCTTAGACGGGAAGAACATTCGATTTTTCCTAGTTTATTGTTGTTATTTTTGTTTTGGCCGAGCCAATAAATTTAAATGAATCAGCTGCAGCTCCCTTCCTCCGCCCCCCCCCCCCCCCCCCGTTCCGCGGACCCTGTTGAGTAAATGTATATCCCGAAGGCATTGACACGGATGATTTCCTGTTGAATAGTCTAATTTTTTCCCCCATCCCCTCCCCCCGTTTTTTTTTTTTTCGGAGCCAAAAGATGTGCAGGGGGGGGGGGGGGAAGGCTGCAGCCATGCTCATCCGGTATCAACCCCATGCACCAATCTGCATGTTGGTTATTATGTTCCCAATTAGATATACCAAACTTGACTCAACAGCCAACAGTCAACTTTATAAGCTTGTCAAGATTATCATTAGAAGATTAGAATTACAGGACACATATATTTTCTTGCATAATTAGTATGATCACTGAAAAGAAAAAAACACGAGCAGTTTAAGAACCTAACCCTTGTTTAAGAAAAAAAAAAGAAGAGAAAAGATAGAGGGTCGAAGATAACGTGGAAGGCAAATCGTATCATATTTAGGATGGCTGACCCACGATCGATTGATCGGTAGATTGATTAATAGATAGATAGATAGATAGATAGATAGATAGATTGATTGATTGATTGATTGATTGATTGATATACTGATTGATTGATTGATTGATATATTGATTGACTGATATATTGATTGATTGATATATTGATTGATTGATAGATTGATTGATTGTTTGTTTTGATTGATCAATATACATATAACATATCACCAAGGAGAACGCTACAGACATAAAGGGAAAGTGCAATGAAAGGTCAATGAGTGTAAAATGCATTGTTGTTTGTTTTCACCGAGAACGATAGGTTTTACATCCGCCTACATATTGCATCACGAAACACATACATACCAGCAGATGATGACTAAACGAAAAGAACAAAGAGGCTTTAACGCACTATCAAAAGTGATTGTCAAGGCTGCGACAATACATCAGCTGGTGTAGGGTATCTAATGTGAATGTTTGGTTTGACTCATTTCCAGTTGCTTTGTTAGCCTTACGAGATTCTCCAAATGAGTAATCAATTCCATTTCGCAATCATTCACTGGCATTAAACGAGATATATGATTATGTGACTTCTTTTTTCTTTTATTTTTGGAATGCATAAAAAATCACAACACCGTGAAGTTTTTACAAAATCTTTTCTCAAAATTTGCCAATTTTTTTAAGTTGTATTTTTTAAATGCTTGGGCTGTTATTACTCGATCAGACTACATCACATACTATGGCACAAAATTGCAAAATGAAGCATTATATGATTATATATACATACATATATATATATATATATATATATATATATATATCAAACAAAGGGACATTTGACCATTCGTCATTTGCAAGTATTGTTTTTGAAAGAAGTCTGTGCTTCCAATTAAAGAAAAAAAAGCTTCGAAAACAAAGCTAGTCGGCGACAAAGACTAGTTCAGAATACTCATGTGACGTTATTAGTAGTATTCAGCGCCACCTTGGTAATTACTGAATGGTCAGCTGTTTTAACATTATTTTAAAAAGAGAGCGTGGGTCCCATGAGGTCCATTACAGTTGTCAAGGTGTTTTCAAACACTCTTTGTGCTGTTAATGTGTTTACATCTTTGCATATCTCCATGGTTTGTGTTCAGTGACAATGGGGAATGATGGGGGCGGGGCTATGAGTGTTGTCTGGTCACGGGTTGTAAGTTTCGACTAGTCATAGATTTGTTTGTCGTTATGTTATATCGCATAAAAGTCACCTATATATTTCGCACATAACACTGAGCGTCACAGTGTGACTTGTGACTGACAGCACGTTTCACACTCTGATTACAGCCCAGTCATACTTAGCAAGAATCGTTTCCAAACGTTTGAGACCAAGGAGTGTCGAGAAATGATGTTCTTCTTCGATGGAAGAGTCTTCGCCTCTGTGCTGATATTTGTTGTCGGTGAGTAGCTAAATAGGGCCTGACGATCAACAGATCGGTTTAATAACATATTGAAAATTATGAATGTTTTTCCGTCCTGACATAGTAACGAGCTATTCTAATACCTGTATTTCAATAACACTTTTTCAATGCTTGAAAACCGGTTGCATGCACCAGTTGTTGCTACGTCGGGCTTTCAGGTTTTCAAGAAGAGCCGTTGTCAGAAAGGCATGCATGAAACTTGAACATGTCGGTAAACGGATCTATAAACACCTTGCGATATATTCTTGGAAATTAAACCGTAAAATGCAATAAAGGAGAACCGCGTAAATATATATACAGAAATAATTTACCAAACTCAAATAAATTTCGCAAGATTTTTAATCAATTCAATAGACTTTATGAAAGTCAATTATTTCATAAACTTGAATAACTAATGTAATTCATGTAGTTGAATTTTCCTTCGTTACTTTTCCTTCTTTAGATGTTGTATGATTTGGTTGATGATGTTTCTTGGTATATAATATACGTTACCTGTATTCCGGGGTCATTGTTAACGATTTCTCCCCTTCTTGACAGAGACACATTTGTGCGAAACCATTGTAAACTAATGCTAGTAGTGGAAACATCTACCACAAATGAGTTTAAAAAGGTGCGAAAGCTGACTTGATGTAAGAATGTTTATATTCACTATAATTTATGAAAATATTACATAAACACTAGGTCTCAAAGAACTCATATTTACGAAATTCAAGCTGCAATTTCAGAATTCATAGATAGCTATGACACTGCTTTAGGTTTAGGTGAAAGCACTTTTGACGAATTATGCCTTTATCAAGTACAACCCTCTTAATATCTGTTGATCGTCAGGCCCTATATTAGAACATTAATTATTCTAGCAATCGGCAAAGAAAAAAAAATGAAATATAATTGTATACAGGTCCCAAAATCTTGATTTATTTTACTCCACTGGGCGAAAAACTTAAAGGACAAGTTCACCTTTATATACATAATAATTGAGAGAATGCAGCAATATTAGTAGAACACATCAGTGAAAGTATGAGGAAAATCGGACAATTCGTTCGAAAGTTATGAATTCCTCACTCTCACTGATGTGTTCTACTAATATTGCTGCATTCACTCAACCCACATGTCTATGAAGGTAAACTTGTTCTTTAACTACCGTGGATACCTCTCCTTGCCATTAGAGTTAGTAGTCATGGCATATTTTGCAAAATTTCAGCACTAAAAGCAATGAAGTTTTCTCCTTAAGCTTCCCCTATTTATGTGATTTTTGGGTATTTGACAAAGTATCATTTATTTAATTTTAATTCATCACTCAGATATTTTATTGTTGTTGTGGTGGTGCATGTGTATGTGTGTGTGTGTGCGCGTGCTCATGTGTGCGTTGTGTGTTTGTTTTTTCTGACGCCCACGTTGTCATAGAGGTGCTTACTAAAGAGAAGTAAACAGCTGGTAAACATGGAACTTTTTCACCGTATTTCTTGTTTGTTTATCAGTGGAAGTGATATAAGGAGATACTGCATATCATTATCTGTATGAATAATTCATGTTTCAAGAATGCTGATATTCTTTACAGACGAGTAGTATCTCCAAGCACTGCTTTTATTTGGTTCTGTTATATTTCACAGCTTTATTCGTTGTGGACTTACCAATTTCTGTGTAATTTACCAATACCTACTTCCTTTCATCTCCTTTTAATGATTAACGTCTATTCTTTTCTTTTTTTGCGCAGTTAGATACTTCTAGCATTCTGTCCAGTAGCGTGTTATATTTAGTTGTGAAATAGCTGTGATAAAGTAGATTATATTCAATTTGAATTCGCATACCCTACTGATATAAAATGCAATGAATTAAGTTTAATCGATTGACCTTCACAATGCGGTGCCATGTTGGAAATGCAAGGTTCGTGGCGCGCATACTCAAAGAAGAATTCAAAGTGGCAGTCAGTACAAAACGTCTGTAAATGCTATGATTGTATTCAGTCAAGTTGAATGGGATGTGTGTGAAGAGATCCAAACGAACTTGATATCTTCCCTTGCTCTTTTCGAAAGCTGCTCTGGCGAAACCATCACCAGCCCGACAACAAGCAGTCGCCGAGTCACCGGCTGCCTTTTGGCAGCAAGGGGACCAGCTGCCACCCGGCCTTGTGAAGGCAGACGGTCATTTGTTGTCATGGGAACGAGATGCTTTGCTTCCGCCCAACTCTAAATCTGACCGAGGCGCCTCTCAGGCGACGACCAGACATCGACATCCCCTTGACCGATGGTTCGGGCGATGGGACTGGCAGGGAACCGGCACTTCGGGCCAGACTCACGGATCCAAACCCGGCGCTGGTCGAGGTTGGGGTAACGGCTTCAATGGCCGAACCGACGGCAATACCGACTTCAACTATCATGGTCATCGACGCCCTTGGTGGTGGCTGTGGTTGTTTGGAGAATGCGATCGAGATACCACAACCATGACAACCTCGTCGACAACAGCAAGATCAACTCCGAAAATGCGAACCACGCCCCCTCCTCCTGAGTTCCCCGAAATACCAGCAGCGGAACTAGTTGAGAGTACCGCTATTAACAGAAGATCATAGGGATTAGATGCAACCCAATGTTCCTTGAAGAATAATCATGTATCCTGCGAACTTATGATTATACACCTATTCCATACATACTCTCTTTAATGACCTACAGAGGGGTGTGTGTTTTGTCCTTCTCTACACGTTACTAAATACTAACTTTGGCGTACATACAATCATGGCTTGTCACTTCTATTTCTTTTAATGTCGCTTTTAAGTTACCTAGCTACAGTCCATTCGAATTAATACATACATACCCATACACACACAAACACACATATGTGTAAATGTTATATATATACCTATATATATATATATATATACAATTATATATATATATATATATATATATATATATATATATATATATATATATATATATATTGAAACAACGAAGGCAAAACTTACCAGAAACATAAAGATAGTGAAAACTTCGAGGAAAGAAAATGGTTTCCATCCCATTTTCTTTGCTCAAAGTTTTCACTATAATATAGTGAAAACTCTCTCTCTCTCTCTCTATATATATATATATATATATATATAGTACATATTATGTACTATATATATATATATATATATATAGAGAGAGAGAGAGAGAGAGAGCGAGAAGGGGTCCCGACCGTGTACAGAACCAGTGTAGCTCCTTCATTATTATCTTTTCGCACTATATACATATATATATATATATATATATATATATATATATACATGTATATGTATATATATATATATATATATATATATATATATATATATATATACATATAACTATATACATAATTTGTATGTTCATAATGTAAATTACATTCCGTAGAGTAATAACTACATGGTTATATAAATATATGAAATATGCGTGAATTGCTTACTTTAAATTTGTTCACGGTGACATGTGAACTCTGTCTGTTTTGTACAACTGCAGTGTTATGTTGTTTCTGAGTCAATACTAATCTAATGCTAAGTATTCTCATTTGATATTGACCACGAAGCTAGTATAGTGATTATTAACACAGAAAACATTTTTAGTGATAAAAAAACAAATCTTCTGTAGTGGTTAGTTGTCATTCTCAGACATGTCAAAGTGATCGTGGCCTGCCTCTCTCCCGCCTAAATGATTCGTCAACACCCTGTCGGACGAACAATGTTATGCTATATGAGTGAACTTTTAAAAAAAAAAAAGGCAAAAAAATATTAAGAGTGATGGTTCCGTTGTTAGTATTGTGTTGAAGAGAGAGTAGGAAATGGCTTAGACTAATGAGTGATGGGAGAGACAACGTCCTCTTTCACCAGGTGACTTACTTCCTGTTCTGTTGTGCCTGTGTATATTTCAAACTGTTGGAAATACAATCGATCTAACACAGAAGGACATCTCATGGTATTCATTTTCAGCTCATTTCTGTTCACACTACGAAAAATCGATCAATATTAATCATATACTGCACTTTCTCATTACATGGACGAGAGCTTAAACTAGTACAAATGGACACACACTCACACAAACAAACATGACAAACCTTTTCGCACAGATGCCTTATACGTTCAATGTTATGATAGTAAGTCATGAACATGAACATGATGAAAATAAATGGGGAGCTCATGGCTATTGCATATATATATATATATATATATATATATATATATATATATATAATTTGAAAAAAATGTATAATATGCGATTTTTATCTCTCCATTGTTCTCTATTATCATCACTTGAATCTAACTCTGGAGTGATAACTGACACAGTCACGAGTAACACAGAACATTGAGCAACAATTTTTATCACCGATCACCAATAAAGATTTAATTAAATATATCGAAGTCAATTCAGAAATATCCTAACAGTCCTGTTTGTAGATCCTTCACCTTAGGTTACACGTGTAACTTTTGTTTTGTACATGGAATTTTCTTCTTTTTCTTTGTGAGTATCATTCAATGAATGATATAAATGTGCATGCGCGAAGAATGATGTTAGAGAAACTATAGGAGACAAGTCGTAGGACAAGAATCGATGCGAAACAACTGTAGACACATATCAGAACTATATCACAGATTATTGCCCCACTACTTATGACCTCACAAAGCGCTTGTGTTTAAGAAAAAAAAAACATCTGCACGAAAATATTATTTACTTGTGATATTGTGCAACAGTACATTAAAGACGAATTAAAATTATAAGGCTTATGTATTAACTATTTCGGAAATTTAAGTAAGATTGAATGGTAGCATTCACAGGCTTTACCGTTTTGTTGGTGCACAACATAAATAGGCTACTGAGATACTTCAGTATATAAGTCTTAAAACAACCATTCAGATATATTCTACTTCAAATTATGATTGAATGTATCATTCCTAATAACGTTCAACTATTGGATATTTCGAAAAAAAAAATGATGGTCGTCGGATGTCTGTCAAAGAATACCGAGGGAAGATGGGAAAGGAGCGACAGTGAGTTCGTAAATACAATTATTGCAGCAACAACAAAATACCCAATACAAGCAATACAAACATAACATAGCCTAAGGTCCAGTAGGGTTCTATCAAGCGCCTTGGGCAAAGCTGGATATGCAAGATTCACAATTTTTTTTTTTAGTATTGGAATGATGCTACATAATACATATGATATACAGTTTACAATTATCGAGATATGGCTTGACATGTGCAATTCGAAAGCCATTGTGAAATACAGTGTGATACTTGTTAATTAGAAAATATACTATATCATAATCACGACCTTTACGAGTAAAAGTATTATAACCCCCGGCAGGAGGTTCTAATACCTGCCAGCTCGAAAAATCACAGAAAAAAAAAAATGATTTCATATGAAGAGTTTCAAAACTCTGTCAAATCATGAACAAAATTTTGATTTCGGGTGAAATTTCGTGGTAGGGCCCTTCTGCTAGGCAGACAAAAAAATGCAGTGATAAAGTCACTGTCAATAATTATAGAGGTAATCCTTTGCTACGTAATATATGCTTGGTAATTTAGTGACACGAAATACCAACAGTAATTTGATTCTATCACTGCATACAATCTTCACAATCGGATGCATTTAGATATTGTAAGCACATAAAGACCTAGAAATCAGGAAGTAGGGTGTCTTTCAAACGCTCTCTCAATATCAAGGCGAGATTCTTGGCTCTGTAATGCGAGAAGCGCGAATACATCTTAATAATCATCTCTGAAATCATGTTCTGGTGACATTAAAATGACAAAGAGTAATCTATGCCTTCGAAATGAAGTAGCCGGAAAAGAGTGTCCTGCAAAGAATACAATAGAGACTGAGAGTTTCCCTTAACGGATAACTGTGATAGGAATAACATGTACAACGTCTAAGATTTCAGAATTGAATAAGCTATCAAAGAAAACCAAAAGAAAAGCCGAAAATCAATATTACACTTGTACAACAAAGTAACCTTACTAATACCACATTCTCATGTTATCCATTGACTCGTTGTCCATCATCATCATCAACTTCATTGGTCTTTCATTCATCATCATCGCCATCATCCAGCCGTCCATGTCGCCGCACAGAAGGAACTTGCTGGCCCACATGAGTTTACGGACGAGTCGAATGACGTTTCGAAGTTTCATCTTCGGCAGGTAGTCCATGACGACGGAAGGACAGACCTTGTCAAGGATGTCGATTCCTTCCAGATAGTCGTGGAGCATCGTGCTGTTGTCGCTCATCGTCGAGTTCATCATGCCTTCGTCTGTGCCATTCATCGTCATCATCATCATCATTTCCGGCATGGAAGAGTTGCCCATTTCGTCAAGCATGTCCTCCAGAGACATGCCTTGCATCGTAGCTTCCACGAAGTGACTGATCATCATATCGAAGTCGTCTTCTTCAGCGAAATGAATTGCGTATCGGATGAATTTATGGACGAGTTTTGCAAGATGCTGTTTGATGTCTTTGGTCAGATGGTGGAAAAGCGAATGATACATGAATGGATTCTTTTTCATAGATGACTTCTTCATTGACCCGGACATAGAGGAATCCATCATCATGGTATCATTCATTGGATCATCCATCATCTTCATCATCTTCATAATCATCATCATTCCCATTTTCATGTTTATCGAGTCTTTGGTCATGTTGTTCATCCCTGAAGAGTTCATCATCATTGAATCATTCATCATCATCATGTTGTTCATCCCTGAAGAGTTCATCATCATTGAGTCATTCATCATCATCATGTTGTTCATCCCTGAAGAGTTCATCATCATTGAGTCATTCATCATCATCATCTTCTTCATCATCCCAATCATTGCCTTCATTGGGTTTCCTGACATATTGTTCATCATCATGGAATGATTCATCATAGTGGTCATCATCTTGTTCATGGGCCTACATTCCATGTCATCTTTCATCATCTTTCTATTTTTCCCCATCATCATCTTCTTCTTGAACATCATCATCTTCTTCATCATTTTCATGACAGGAATATCTGCTGACATGTTCATGATAGTGTTCTCCATGTCCATTTCATTCATCATTGACAGGTTCATCAACATCTCCATCATCATCTG